>NC_061850.1:19484909-19487409 GCF_019202785.1 Penaeus chinensis | reverse complement strand
TATGCTTGGATGTCGAGCCTGGTTCACCCAAAAAACATCACATTATTACTGAGTTAAGACTACCTACTAAAACTCCTGGTTTTACAGCATCATGGAACACCACAGATAATACATAATACAAGAGAACCTGTAAATAAAACAATAACAGAACCAGAAAAAACACTGTCTTGTCACCGACACCAGGCCACTTAACAAATGTTATGCTAGAAAAATAAAAGTGATTATAGAACAGATTGGCAGACAACAATGAGATGGCTCCGAATAAATATTAATTTTCAGGGTGAGTCTGGACAGTAACGATTAAATGAAAAATCTTAATACAACACCGAAATATTTTCCTTATAACTTTAAACAAATCTCGAAATCTCGGACGGTTTGCTTTTATAATTCACAGCGAGTCGATCCTGCGACAGGACATGTACACATCACACGTCACCATGAACAGTCTTCATCTATTTTTTACACTTGTGAGACTAAGTGTGCAGATACCTGGACGCGAGACCGACTCCGACCGTGGATTATTCAAATATCCTGTCATAAATGTCTATTTATATGTCATATTCACTGCCGGATGACAGCAAAGGTCGGTGAGACTCCCTCCGAGATGTTCATGTGTTTTCTACACCCGAGTGGAGGAGTAAATGGACATCTAGATGTAAGATTGATTTAGAGCTTTGATCAATATGCCTAATGCACCGGGGATAAACGGCAGTTGTTCTCTATAAGACACAAGTTAGTACAGGCCCAATGCTTCATAGGTGCCACTGCACAGTACTTGATTAAAGACCGAAAAGACCAAAATGCAATATAGCTTAACAACAAAAACGCTGACACTGCATGTATCTGTCCCAGCTCAATGTATTATGGTGTAAACAATTATACAAAATCGCTCAAATGATTGTAGAAAAGATAAAGCCTTCATTTACCAAGGGCATGTGGATAGCAAACATTAATCATTCAATCAATATATAAACATTGTGCGCGCGCGCGCGTGTGTGTGTGTGTGTGTGTGTGTGTGTGTGTGTGTGTGTGTGTGTGTGTGTGTGTGTGTGAGAGAGAGTGAGAGAGAGAGAAAAAAAAAGTTCCATAAAGGTTATCTTTTTTTGATTACCGAAATATTTATTCATTGTAATAGTGAAGGATGAATTTGAAGCAAATAAATATTTAATTTCGACCTCCTACTTAACTAATATACATACTAAGAAGAGAATACGCAAGTATTGAAATTGTATGCATGAATGGCATCGAGTTACATTTCTAGTAAAGACGCCTTTGTTTGCATAAATGACAGTAACATTGTTTAGCAACCAGTGCTGACGATGCTTCACATGCGGAATTAAGGAATCTTTATAGACAGAAGTACTTATAAAAATAATGATAATAAATAAAAGTTCACTCCAGTAACATTACGTAAAGCAGAGGCAGAAAATCTAGACATTCATAGAAAGTGAGGAGTATATCAGAAAGATGTTCTAGCACTCCCAAAGATCCATTCAGAGTTTGTCAGGTTGCTTCTAATAGCGGAATTAATCATTTAGCGATAGATTACCTCCCATTCACACTCACCTAACCATCCAATAAAGAATATTTTCGCAAGGATAAAGAGCAAAACATGGAAACAACAACACCTCTTCACCGGGAAGACGCTGCTACGCAAATACAATAGACTCCCTTAGAACCTAACCTTTAAGCCGCTCAAAGGAGGTCCCAATCAATATATACTAGAAGTCAGAGTACTGTTAGGGTGAAAAGTTCCTACTAAACAGATAATAGTATCTTTGGAGGAAAAGCCAGTGTTCCCACGAAACCTGACTCAGTTACAGGAAACAAACATGGATGTAGTTATTTTTGCTCACCCCTGCTCAAGCACCGGCATTTGAATTAGATCGTAAATAACAATAATCAGTAAAGATGGACTTTGCTGGATTTTACATTGCATTCTCAACAGAGACAGACACACAGAAGGAGAGAGGGGAGGGCGGTTAAGAGAGAGAGAGAGAGAGAGAGAGAGAGAGAGAGAGAGAGAGAGAGAGAGAGAGAGAGAGAGAGAGAGAGAGAGAGAGAGAGATAGATAGATAGATAGAGAGAGAGAGAGAGAGATAGATAGATAGATAGATAGATAGATAGATAGATAGATAGATAGATAGATAGATAGATAGAGAGAGAGAGAAAGAGAGAGAGAGAGAAAGAGAGAGAGAGAGAGAGAGATTGAGTGAGTGAGTGAGTGAGTGAGTGAGTGAGTGAGTGAGCGAGCGAGCGAGCGAGCGAGTGAATGAGAGAGAGAGAGAGAGAGAGAAAGATATATATATATATATATATATATATATAGAGAGAGAGAGAGAGAGAGAGAGATCATCTAAACCTTTTTTTTCCCTTCCCTCACAGACTATTAGAGCATCTCCCTGAACGAAATCTAATGGGGGATGATAAACGAAATTAAATCTAATTCATCTTCTCTCGACTCCCGGCGGCCCTTTGATGCATGCTAATCCACCCATGT
>NC_061850.1:19469909-19472409 GCF_019202785.1 Penaeus chinensis | reverse complement strand
GTGTGTATGTGAATATATATATACATATATATGTATATATATGTATATATATATGTATATATATATATATATATATATATATATATATATATATATATATATAAAGTCGGGGCAACTTTTCTGCTGAGAACCCAAAATCCCAGAATACTAAAGCTAAATCCGTTAAACTGTCGTTTATCCATCAACAAAAAATAATAAGTACGAGACATTTCTCTGATAACTTGGCAAGTAGTTATAAACCGATAAAAAAATTTGGTATAAGATTTTATTAAAAACATTGTTAGCAAGAATAGCATTTCTTTTACAGATATAATCGCAATCTGAAATTTCAACGAAAAAGCTGTTCATGACATTCATTTTCTTAACAAGAATAAAGGAATAGGCGTATCCCATTGTTGTTTCCCACATTCGCTAAACACACGAAACTCCCCACAAAACACGTTTAAATCACACACAAACTTTCCTAACTCCTGCCATAACTTCCGGCCAGACTTCTCCGCCACCAAAACAGAGCTCTTATTAAAACCTATAAATCCCATGGAACCTTCCTTGTATTCCTCGGACCAAAGTTCTTGGTGACCTTCCGTGTAAACTCAGAACGAGGGCTCGCGGAGCACTACGTAACGCATGCAGGCTTAAAAGAGCAGTCGGGATATGTATGGTACATTAAGGAACATTTGGTGATCATTAGGAAAGGGAGAGGAACCTTTACAGCGGGTGATTATACTGTTGATAGCCAGACCGTCTCCCGGGAAGTTGGGCGATAATGTTTTCCTTTTCTTCTGCTTTTTTTTTTTTTTTTTTTTTGCTTTTGTTAGTCAATCGAGGAACTGTAGTTGCAGTTATTTAAAGGTATCTTACAAATTATGAGACAATAGGTGTCTTGGTGAAAGTTTTCGTGAAGACAAAATAAACCCACTTCTAAACAGTGATCATTGTATACGAATTTTCTCATTTTGTTTTACAAAATCGTCGATGAGTTGTGCTTTAGGTCAGATACAAAGGCATGTTTGTGATCATTGATTTGGTTCGACAAGGATTTCTAACATTCATTACATGGACCCATGATTCGTGGGATTTCTAAGATGCAGCAAAATATAAATCTATATTATTTACGTAATAACGAAAATATCCAACAAATGTAATATTACATTTCATTCTATAACATAATTTTGCATCTAATTCCCATCTGTTGACATCTATATATTTATTTACCAAGAAAGACTATAAAACCGTCACTTTTTCCTTTATTTATATGTATACGCACTTCACTGTACATACAGTTCCTGTTTATATAGGTTATTTGCACAACATAAGACATAATGGAAAGGGAACAAGGGAATTCCGCGACAGATTACTAATATCGAGGATTAGCGATCCTGTTCCAGTGTGATATATTTCAAAATGTAATCAACCTTAAATCACAATTTTCATTCAGACACCCAACGTAATTTCTATTGTTTCTTTTCATTTCTTTTGTTTCGTTCCTACAGAGTAATTCTATTTAATATGCACCCCTGGATTAACAATAAAAGAAGCAATGACCTGTTTGCTGACCGATATTTGCTTAACTGCATGACGTTTAAGTGTATATTAAGGTATATGTATTTTTTCTATTTATTACTTTGCCTATATCTTGCCTTTTAACTCCCTCTTCCGGATAATGACACTGCCTAATGTAGTCTTCTTTTGTGAATGTTATTTGCACATAGATGGCTCCACAAGCGTCCTAACCTGATTTCCCAATCCTTAAGTTTCCAGCATTTTAAAATGATGTTACTATTGATATATTTTTAATTATCATTGAGAAGGAAGGTATTCTTGGAACCGCAATACCTTTTTAACTAGACTGCTTTGATTTGTTCCAATTTAAGTGTGCTTCCAGATTAGCCTTTTTAACGTAAATGAGGATTTTAGTCTATGTGTGTGTGTGTGTGTGTGTGTGTGTGTGTGTGCATATATGTATATATTTGTATATATATGTATATATATGCATATATGTATCTATGCATATATATATATATATATATATATATATATATATATATGTATGTATATATAAACATGTATGTGTATGTACATGTATGTATGTATATACATGTGTGTATGTACATATATATAAATATATATATATATATATATATATATATATATATATATATATATACATATATGAATATATACATACATATGTATATGAACATATATATATGTATATATATATATATATATATATATATATATATATATATATATAAGAAAGACAAAGAGAAGCAGAGTGAGACACAAACCCACACACACATAAACACACGTTATTACTACCTGTATATATATATATATATATATATATATATATATATATATATATATATGTATATATATATATATATGTACATATATATATATATATATATATATATATATATATATATATATGTACATATATATGCATATATATGTAACATACACACACACACACACACACACATATATATATATA
>NC_061850.1:19452409-19454909 GCF_019202785.1 Penaeus chinensis | reverse complement strand
GATGAAGGTTAAATTTTGTCGCTCTGTTCAAGTTGGCTATATTTGGCTGTGGTTTACGTATGAGTTTGTACCTTTCCCTTCTGAGGTGTAATATAATATGGCCTCTGACCATTCTATGGTCGCTGCCAACATTTACTTTATAAATAACTTACTAATAACTTTTACTATATTGCGCCTATTTGAAATTATGAAGTCAATTTGGTTTTTGATGTCAGATGGCGACTTCCATGTCCGCTTCCGCTCTATTTTTTTTTTTTTTTTTTTTTTTTTTTTTTTTTTTTTTTTAAGAATGTAATCATGATATTGAGTGATCGATCCTCCACAAAATCGACTTCCATTTGTCCCCTCTTATTTCTAGTCCCTATTCCGTGATTCCCCACTATGGTTTCTCCTTCTGTTATTTTACCTATTCTGGCATTAAAATCTCCCATAATCATTGTGAAATGGGTTTTTACTCTCTCGCTGGCTATCTTTACAGAAGCTCTCTATGTCTTCATCACTGTGACTGCAGGTTGGAACATTGACTTGAACAATCTTTAGGTTGTACCTATTATTTAGTTTTATTATTTCTGAAGCCATTCTCGGTTATTCTCTAGAATTTCACAATATTCTTTTCTAAACGTTTGTTAATTAACCCAATGCCGTCGGGGAAAATGAACAAAAAATGGGGAAAATGCTGTGCCCAATTTCTATATTTTTTGTGAAATGTCTGCTCATAGATGGCTTTGCTAGTGCTTAGCCACAAAGGAGTCAATTAGTAGACCTTGTGACCATACGTGATTTGAATTGGCGGGAAAAACGTGTTTTTTACTAGTGCTATGGATATCGATGGTGTTATTTTTATTATAAACATTATAATTATTATAATGTTTTTTAATATTAGTAACAGCAAAATAAGATAATGTAAAATATTTCGTAAATCAAAGAAAAGGGTGAACGGGCGAGACGGGCAGTACTCCTAACTGGCTCATTGGTGACAGTACAAGTATAGCCATCTATGTGTATAAACAATCAAACAAGTACTAACAGTGGGCAAAGCACGTGTCTATCCGTCGTATCCGTCGGCAAGGGGTTAAGAACCCCATAATTCCTGTTTGCTACCCTGGGGTTTACTTCTCCAATAGAGCACGTGTCCATTATTTAGTATCTTCTGCTCTTCACCAGGTCTTCTAACTTCACAGCATCCTACAACATCCCATTTAATGAAAGTTCCCAGTAAGTCGGATTCAGTTCTCAGTGTCCTTATATTATATGTGATCATGGTGTTTGATTGAGAGGTAGACAGCCGAGTTACCTCTCACCTTTCTTGGTGAGAGGGGGAGTAGTTTAGCCGGGATGCCACTGATAAGCTCTTCCAGCAGGGTTGGCCCTGTCTAGTGTGTACATATGAGCAACAACGCACGGGCTGCTCACTACACCTCTGAATACTTCCGTGAGCATGGGCTTGAGTATCAGAAGTGTATATATGTGTGATTATATTTTATACACTGATTTAATTTATGCATATGTACACCCGTTGCAGACATAGTTGTCCAACTACAAATGCAATAAGTACTAAGCGTATGTTCATTTTCGTGCACTACGCACATATATGAAAACACACGCATGCGTACTTTTCTTGTGCACCTACTTATGACTATACATACACGTATACATATAGCCAAACATATGCTTGCGCTAACGTGTATGCGCACATCCGTTTATGAGTACACATTAGTGTTCACCCACATATATATGTATACACCTGTACATGCACATATATATACACATACATATATACATACACATATACACATACAGATATACATACACATGCACACATATGCATAAATGTACACATATACAAATACAAATACTCATACATACACATATACATACATACATACGCATATACATACGCATACCCATACATTCATATACACACATATACCCATATACATATTCATATATACACACATACACTTACATACACACACACATACGTATACACATATATACGCATATATACACATATACATACATATACAAACACATACATATATATACATATACATACACTCATCATAAGTTTAGACGCTCATGTATATATGTATATGTACATATATATATATATATATATATATATATATATATATATATATATATTTAAACACATACACACACCTTTACTGCTTGAGTTGCCATGTTATGGAATATATGCGGACCAAGTTGAATGATAAAAAGTCGTTCTTTAACATGAGATGAATTTAGTTGAAATCGGTGAAGTATGGCGGATTCTGTGAATTATTTTATGAATTTTCCCTCGGCAGATGTCACGGCGCCCTTAACTGGCTTGTGAAAGTCTGTCACCGTTGAAGAGAGTTGGCGTTTGGTCTTAAAATTCCTTCAGGGCAATGCATTTCTTCTATGAAAATTTGATGAAGAACTTGTAGTGTGTCGATGGATTACCTTAAGCTGGGACTGCATGGCTATGGGAAATGATGCTAATTAGACAACCCAA
>NC_061850.1:19417409-19434909 GCF_019202785.1 Penaeus chinensis | reverse complement strand
AGAGAGAGAGAGAGAGAGAGAGAGAGAGAGAGAGAGAACAGACAGACAGACAGACAGAGAAACAGACACACACACACACACACACACACACACACACACACACACACACACACACACACACACACACACTTGTATTTATCAATTGTTCATGCCTCTTATCAGCTTATTATATCAGGACGCTATTTTTTCTTTTCTTTCGTAATATGTTTACTTTTCTTTAAGATACAGGTAAGACCATGTTTACGTCTGACGACACAACCCCAACTGTTTTCCGAGAAAGGTTGAAATATCTTGAAGAGAAAGTCAAGTTGAGTTGAGATATTTTGACCAACATTCTTTCGCTCGAACACTTGTAAACTCGCAAAAGAGGCCTAGCGTGATATCGTATGTATAAAGGGAAAATAGTTTAATTAAGCGAGCGAATTTTCCATTTATTTTACACGGAATAACTTCATTTATGTTGTCAGTTATTCTCGAAACTCTTATTATTTTCTCTCTCCTTATGAAAATCTACTCTAATCATTCAGGATGATGATGGGTTGTTGAAAAAATAAAGTTGATCATAAATTACTAGAGAATTATCAAGGTCATATTGCTATTCTAATTCATAATGATAATAATTTTCCATTATCAACAGTAATCCGGTAGATAGAGATACGCTGGTTAATATCAAACACATAAATGGCATTGGATGTTATAACCAGTGAACTTTTAAACAAAATCCATGTTCAATAATGAGTTGCTTTGTCGGACTGAAAAAATGTGTTGCTTTCTTACAGATACTAATTAGCTTTGATACCTCATTAAAGCCGACTTTTATTTCTAATCAAAGAAAGTCAGTATCCGATTTCCAGGAGAACTAAATAGTTGCTTTTTCCTTCATTGTCAATAGACACGGAAATAAAATGCCCATTGATCTCAACGGTAATGGTCAAACCAGAAAAATACTTTATCCTACTCTCTCTCCTTCTGTCTATCCGTCTGTCGTTAAAATGTAATCTTTCGCATACAGTACTAAAGCTATTCAGCAAATGAAATTTGTGAGTAGCTTTGACATCATCTTCTCCCCAAAAATCGCCTCCACGTTACAAATTCAAATTTCAGGAAAGGTGTGCGAGGCCTTAATGATTTTTTCTTCCTCCTTCTCTTCTCTGTCTGTTTCCCTTTCCCTCTTATATCTTTTATTTATGCACTCTCGTTCGTTCACCATTTTTTTCCCTCTCTCAGTCTCATTCAATAATACCTAAAGTTTCTCTAATTTATTATTTCTGCCCCTTTCTATCTTTCACTCATTTATTTACACATCCATTTGCTCTTCTTCTCTGTTTCTGAATATAGGATCATTAGGTTTTCTATCCACTGCTGCAGCATCTGGATTTTCTGCCTCAGACTGATAGGCTTCCATTCTAGACTCGTTTTGCTGCATCTCTGCCTCTTCTGGTACACCTCTAACGTCGTCGATGAAATATACTTCGCCAGAAAGATTATGCAGATCTGAGAAAATATCATTCGATTCCACAGCAGACATATTGTCAGCGTCGGCCGGTCGCTTGTTGTGACGTCATTAAGGTTTCCCAGGTTATCTCTCTGGGATTCACATTTAGTTCCCTGTCAGGGTGCACTTGAAGAGCAATTTTCGTTCCCGTCTGAATAAATTCCTTTGTTGATGAGAATTCTTAGATAATACCAAAGAATAGATCTTGGCAAAATAACTCCAGAGCAACCTCTATTTGTCATGTGCTCAGTGGGACGCTGCGTCACAAAGGAAAAAGAAAACAAAATTCAATATATCACAACGACACGTATGGATAATAGATGTGAAAAAATAATCATTATCAAATAAGTCTTTTGCCGTTACCCACTGACTAGCGTACACCATGCTTCAAATAGGAGCCAATACATGAAACCAATCTGAGTCACAATGAAAAAAGTTTGAAAACACTGCTGTAAAGAAGATTATTTAGGTCTCCCCAACTCGATCTCATTAGAAGTTCTACAAGATCTTTCTCGAGAAATCTAGTTACGACTCGCTAGTTTGATCTAGTTTCCAGATAGTGATGGATAATTTACTCAGTGAACAGATATTGGAAACTTCGGGATTATTTCGATTTCATGATACAATTAATCATAAGGGTATTTAATTAGATCTGTTGCTGGATCTATTGAGTCTATCCTGATTAAGTATCAACAGTAAATGACTGTTTTTTCTCAGATAGCTTTGTTCGGTATTAGAAACATTTGATCAACAGTTTCAGTCAAAGATACTTTGCCATTTAAACCAATAATCCTGATTAAGGACTTCGTGAAAAGGGCAACTTTTAATCGCACTAAATTTCTCAAACATATGTTGAGTTGATAAAACAAAGTCCCTCCCTATATCAACCTTTATGTATGATGAAACAATATTTAGAAATCATATAATATGGTTGGCATATATATACAAATGTATAACTATATATATACACATACATATATATAAATATAAATATATATATATATACATATATACATATATATATATATATATATATATATATAAAACTATATATGTATGTATAAATATATATGTATATATGCATATATATATTCTCTTTTTTTTTGTATAGAATCTTGGAAACACTTTGATACATCTTCAGACATGTTTATGCGAACATACTTGATCTGATCTGTTAATAATCCTTTTTAGTTTTATCTGCCATTACCTTGATACACTCTGGTTAACCAGTCAGATAATATTTTGCTGATATATTTCACGCACATCCCAGATTGGCATGTGCAGGAAACGCGTCTTATATTTCTGTGCCTTTTTTTGTAACATCCTGAAACACCTAACACTTTGATACAATGGTTGATGCTCCCTTACGCTACAAAACTCGGTATCATCGAAGCTTATATATATATACATATATATATATATATATATATATATATATATATATATATACTATGTCACATAATAAAAACGGTAATCGATATGCTGGTATACTCTTTAATTATAAGTAAAACACTGTGGAAGCTGCAAATGAAATGGAAAAAAAATACTAAACTACTTTGCAACTTTTACTGTTTATAAACAGCAATCTTCGCTTCGCACGCTTTTGAAAACTCTCAAATGTATTTCCCAGATTCGGATTCTAAGCCTTTCATCATATCGAGTGAGCCCCATGTTCACATGGAGTCAGAATCATGATCACAGGTATTTACGTGTCTTGGTGCCAGTAATCTATTGAGCGGTCAAGTTCCACAGTCTTTTCTTTGATATGTTTGAGCATGCAAAGTTGTATCATAGAGGGACAGAATGAACTCACCAAAGTGAACCTTACGTCATATGACTTGGACACGTTGGAAATTCCTTCCATGTCGTTATTATTTACTTCAGATTTTATCCAAACAGAGTGACCTTGTATTTGAAGTACTGCTAAAAAACAAACAAACATTTTATGCATTTTTCCTATGACTTTCATATCAAGAAACAATACAATTTGCAATTTATAAAAAATACAAATCCCTGAGACTACGTGAAATATACATGAACAATATCGCGTTCTGACTGGCCAAAGTGTATTACATTGTATCATGGTATCATGGTATACAAACTGAAAAGGCATTTCACCAGGTTCCCATAATGTTCACGTAGAGGGCACACATGTTTGAGGACATATCAAATTGTATCACTGTTAGTCGTCACGGAGATGCTACAAGAAAGGTCGCAAATACATGTTGACGCTATTTAGGTGATATCTAAATTCACCAACAACGGACGCAGAAACGACATGGTAAGAATTTCCAGTGTCCGGTACATATGGCGTTGTATTAACTTTAGTAGGATGAATAATTCTGTACCTTTATAATATGTTACTGGCTCAGTGACATTGAACTTCAAGTACTTGTAACTAAAAATCATGCCAGCATATTAAGTACTTCGATGGTTTTCTATTGACTTTTTTATGTGGTGATACTTCGTTTTGTAGGAACCACGAGGCAACATCAAAAAATATATCGCGGTTAGGGGTTTCACAATGCCACAAAGATGGGCCTTATATGTATATATATGCATAAACGTATGTATATATATGAATATATGTATGCATACTTATTTATATCTTAATATCTATGTATACATGTATATATGTATATGTATATATATATATATATATATATATATATATATATATATATATGCACACACACACACACACACACACACACACACACGCCTGTGCGTGTAATATATATATATATATATATATATATATATATATATATATATATATATATATATGTGTGTGTGTGTGTGTGTGTGTGTGTGTGTGTGTATGTGTGTGTGTGTATACATACACACGTGTGTATGTGTGAATTAATATATATATACACACATACACGTATATGCGCGTGTGTACATATATATATATATATATATATACATATATATATATATATATATATACATATATATACAAACATACATACATATATATACACACACACACACACACACACACACACACACACACACACACACATATATATATATATATTACAATTGGCATTACCAAAGTAAAATATCCTCAGCATTCCTGTGCCATGAACCGGATCATCCACACGATCACCCTCGGCACCGGTATTCCTGAAGCCTCGAAATGTTTTCCTCTCCTTCTCCATACGGCATTTGTTTACGCCACAGTAGGTACGTGATTGTTCCAACAAAGGAATTACTTTTTCCCGACCCAAGCTCTCTTAGCTGCGTTGGCTCGCCTCCAAATTGGAAAACAAAAACTCCAGCTGTCGTCTGCTTTAACGATGGAAATAATCTTTCATACACACTCAGGCAGAAATTTAGGGCTGTTTGTTTTTTTATTTCTGCGTCTAATATCATATTTTATAGCGCATGTGAGGGGAATGGTAACTTGAAATGTAATTGTTTCGCGAATCGCTATCTTTTCCTTAAGCGCGTTTGAAACACACACAGAAAAAAAGAAAAAAAATAGTTAATGACTGAGGACCTTAATGACTTTCCCATTATCATCTTATTTCACGAAATATATATACAGGCTAAGATGAAAATTCAAAAAGAGTTAAAAGCCGTTAAACCATTAGGTGTTTTATATGAATAATGATGATATTTTTGCAGATTATGTTTATGGGCTGTACTTTTTCCATAGGAATAAACATTAAATTTTCTAATAAAACTATAATGGCATCGCTTTAAACTATAAAAACTGTTTTAGTTGGAAGGACTGCAGTGGGAACTGTAGTTGTAGATTATTTTAACGAATATCTTACGTTTTATTGAGAAACGATTGGCTATATAAATAGTAAATGGCTCTTTGCGGATAGAATTAAAATATCAAAACAAATATCCGAAGTGATAAAACCGTAAATAAAGTGCAATCAGAGATCAAATCTGTCGTGAGGCGGGGGAGGCTTAAGGACCAGGTGAGAAATAAACTTAGGGTCCCATTCACTCCTCTTGAAATAAGACCAGTAACTTCACAGACCAAAAAAAAAAAAAAAACATGTACTTGTCTCCCGTGAAAATGTATTGTGGGAGGACTGAGACATACATGGTCTTATTAGTTTCCTAAGCAAGACTAATATTTTCAATAAAATTTATGCATGAATATAAAAAAAAAAAAAAAAAAATGCATTATGCATGTAACATAAAATTTATGGCTTGATTTTAATATAATATTTAATGTTACTTATATTTATTTCTAAGGCAATTGTTTATAGATTTTCAAGGATTTTAATATTTGAGCATTTCAATCCAATTTCAATTTCAATCTATTCCCCACTAATGACCTTTTAAGTAATCAGTCGATCAATCCTTTGAAAAGACCTCCAGATTAGTGCTTTTATACTTTTCTAAGGTCTTTCCACAGTTGTGATTGTCACACGAACAATATCAGAAGTGGCAGCATTAACAACAACAGTAATGGTAGTAGAGGCAACAGCAGTAGTGATAGCACGAGCGGTAGGCGCGGAAGTATGCGGTAGAAATAAGGGTTAGAGTAGTGTCAATAAAATAGATGACGTAATTAATAATGCAGTACAATGAATAGCCAAGAAATGCAAACAAACACCCATTCCGATACGCTGAAGACACGGAACTTAATTCATACACAATTTACGCCCAAGGGAACAAAATCAAAACCAGAGAACCATTTTATAATACCATCCACAAATATTATGATACCGGAAAGTTATGAATAACAATAATGAATGAAATGAACGTGAAACTTTGCTTTGCACGGGAGATACTCGTACGGCTGGCAGGGCTGTATCACGATCGACAATTGGTAATCGTTTACTTAATATCAGTTACAGTATTTGCTTCCTCTCAACTCAGATTTTTTATCAGTCCATAATTACGTATCTTGTAACGTACTTATTACACTAATAGCAGTATAAGCTATTGGAAAGAAAATTGTCAGATTCTCTATTTCTGTTGAAATATGGATTATCGGGGAAGCTGACACAGTGTATAATAATTAATGAAATGGGTTGTTGATTGACTTCCAAGTCTTCTTTCTTGAAACATTTCAATCGATTTGCGATGATATTAGTATAATCTAGGATTATCTTCAATGCGTAGTCTATCCAAGAAGGTATTGTAGACACTGTTCTCTGTGGGGGGTACACTGCATACTGTTACCAATCCTGCCCACACACACACACACACACACACACACGTACACACACACACGTGTGTGTGTACGTGTGTGTGTGTGTGTGTGTGTTTGTGTGTGTGTGTGTGCGTGTATGTATGTATGTGTGTGTGTATGTATATGTGTGTATATATATACATATATATTTATGTATGTGTGTATATATGTATATATATACATATGCGTAGAGGCTTGTATATATATGCATACATATATGTATATATATGTATATCATCTTCCCAGCTTGTCTCTATGCGGGGTCGCCATTGTGAATGAGCTTTCTCCATGTATTCCTGCTGTTAACCAGCGTTACATTTTTATTCTTCTCATCTACGTCCGACTTCTTTTCTTTTAACTTTTTCATTGGTGCTGCTTCTAGGCCGTAAGTTGAGGTTGGTCTGACTACAGCCTTATGCACCTTACCTTTGAGTCTAATTGGAACTCTGCTATCGCACAATACTCCTGACACTTTTCTCCAATTATTCCATCCACTTTGAATTCCGAATTTAACTTCCTTCCATTCCGGCAGTTTCATCAACCATTGAACCTAGATATTTAAAGGTTTGAACTCTTTTCAAGTTCTCTCCATCTAACTTAATTGTGGCTAGTTGGTCGCCTTCTTATCTGTGGTGAAATATTCAGTCTTGGACCTGCTTTTTCTCGTCCCTCTGCTTTCTAATGCAAACCTCCATTCTTCTAGTTTCCTTTCTAGCACTCTTTTACTTTCTGCCTTTAGCACAATATCATAAGCGTACAATACACACCATGATGGTTCTTCTCTTCCATTTTAAGTGATGACATCAAAAACTATATTGAAAAGCAGTGGGCTAAGTGCCGTTCCCTGGTGTAAGCCGACCTTTACTTCTAAGAGTTCCATTATATTCACTGGGCTCCTAACTCTTGCTGTCATGTCCTTATAGCATTCATGGATCATTCTTACATATTTTTTTTTTTTTTTTGTACTCCTCGCTCTCGTAACCCTCTCCAAACTTCTTGGCGTGGCACTCGGTCATAAGTTTTCTCTAATTCAATGAAGACCATATGCAGCACTCTTTGCTTCTGGTATTTCTCCATGGTTTGCCTGAGAGAGAAGATACCGTCAACTGTCCTGATTCCTTTCATAAAACCAAAATCCTTTCCAGTAGTTTCAAAGCGTGAGACATCAGCTTAATACCCCGATAGTTCTCACAACTCTGAATATCTCCTTTATCTTTGAAGATTGGTATCAAAGTACTTTCTCTCCACTTTTCTGGTATTGCTTCCCTTCCCATTATCTCTTTCATCAATCCATGCAAGATGTCAACTCTTTCTTCTCCCAAAGCTTTTCATACTTCCACTGGTATGTCATCGGGTCCCGTAGCTTTTCAATTCTTCATCTTCTTTAGTGCAGTACTTTCAGCTTCTTCTTGGTCATTCGGCTCTCCATCTCCTCTCAAATATCTGTCATTTTCTTCATTTAGCAGCTTTTGAAAATACTGCTTCCATCTTATCAATATATCACTCTCTTTCCTCAGCACACTTCCACGTTCGTCCTTCATCTGCCGTATGTGTGTTAAATCTTTCGTACTCTTATTTCTACTCTTAGCCTACTTGAATATCTTCGCCTGTCCTTCCTTAGTGTCTGTCATACAGATGATCGTATGCTTCTGATATTGCGAAGGCAACTGCTTTCTTAGCTTTGCGACATTGTTTATATGCTGCTCTGTCTTCATCTAGTTTACTTTCTTCCCATTTTTCTTAGCTTTCTTCTTAGCACTCAGTTTCTCTTTTACTTCTTCATTAAACCACCAAATTTTCCGTATTTCCCCATACCTTTCCACTACCCTCGCCCAGTATTTCCTTTCCTCCTCTTAATATAATACTGTTCGCATCCTTCCACCAGGTGTTAGCATCTTCCATATCGTGGCTCAGCTCTCTTAGAATTCGGTCTTTGAACTCTTGTTGGAAATCCTTTTCCTTCAGTTTAAACCATTTTATCCTTCTCTAAGTTGTAGTTATCCTTTTCTGCTTCTGCGAGACAGCTATGCTGAGATCAATGACAACCAAGCGGTGCTGCGCAGTCATATGATCTCCAGGTATTACTTGGCAGTTTTTTTTTATCTCCTTAATGTTTCTCCTTCGATGTAAAAGGAAGTCGATCCGCAGGTAGATATAATATATCTTGGTTACAGTTTTTGCGTTACTGAAAGTATATATGACTAAGATATTACATATATATATATATATATATATATATATATATATATGTGTATATATACATGAATATATATGCGTATATCTATCTATCTATCTATATATATATATATGAATATATATGAGTATATGCATATACATATATATGTATATGAATATATTTATATATATATGTATATATACATATATATATATATATATATGAATATGTATATATATATGAATATGTATATATATATATATACATACACAAATATGTATGTATATATATGTATATATATATGTGTGTGTGTTTTGTGTGTGTATGTTTATATATATATGTGTGTGTGTGTGTGTGTGTGTGTGTGTATTAATACATATATACATATATTTATATATGTCTGTGTGTGTACATATATACATATACATATATATATAAATATATATATATATATATATATATATATATATATATGTGTGTGTGCATAAACATAAATATAAACATATATAAATGTATACACACATATATGTACACATGTATATATACATACACATACACACACATATACACATATATGCATATAAACCTATATATATACACAAACACAGACACACACGCATATAATATATATATATATATATATATATATATATATATATATAATGTATGTATATATACACATATATTCATTCATATATATGTATATATATACACACGCATGTATATATATATACATATGTATGTATGTATGTATGTGTGTGTGTGTGTGTGTGTGTGTGTGTGTGTGTGTGTGTGTGTGTGTGTGTACCACTCAGGTGTCGTATAACAAGTATGAAGAGGTAAACTAACGAAGTCGTGAATAATTCTAGGTTTATTTGTCGTTCTGAAGGCAATCTAAACCTCCATCATCAGTACTGCCAAAAAGAACCATTGGAAAAGTCAGTTAGATAATAATTATTGCAAATATCTGGTTCTGAATTTTAAGTGTACAAACAGAATCACAAAGTAAACAGGAACAATATCAAATAAACCATATAAATGGAATAAAATTACCACCATTATAGTAAATTGGTTGGTTGAGACGGAAGGCTTATTGGGTGAACAAGGTGGTTGCGGTGGTTGTATTGTTTAGTGCAGGTTTCACCTTCTGTAAGGATATGTAAGGATTCCGAGATGATAAGGTCTGGACGGGAGGAGTGTGAGGGTAGAATGCTAAAATCTATGTTAGAGAAAGGATGTGAGCGAAGTTGGGGGTGTTTCTTATTGCCGAGAAAATTGGCTTGCTCAGCGGAAGGCCAGTCGTCACACTCCACCCGCCCAGACATTATCATCTCAGAATTCTTGGTTATACCGAAGATGAAACTTGAACTAAGCAATGCAACCACTTTGTTCACCCGATAAGCCTTCCCTCTTAATTAACACCCACTTTGGTTAGTTTACCATATTGGCGATTAGTTTTTGTATATGTTATTTTATTCCATTTATATGTTTATACTGGAATTATATCGTCGTCCTTCTGCAATATTATAAAACAATATGCTACACAGTGCCTCTTTTACCAAATTAAAATACAAAGAATTAAAATGAAAGCATCCTGGGCGGAAATTTGAACAGGAAGGCCAACACATTTATATTTATTTATATAAAGAGAGAGAGAGAGAGAGAGAGAGAAAAAAAAAACACTAATGGTAAAACCATTAAACAGAAAAGACACAAAATAGCTCCCGCTGAGAAATTTATTTTATGCGAAACCAATCGAAATGTTGGTTACATTGCTAGTCTCGATTATTTGCTTGGATTCGGCATGAATCCTAAACTTGTTTTATTTCAAAGAAATACCTCGAGTGAGAAATGTTTCTTGACCCTGCAGCATATAAATCACTGTGCGGCTATGTTGTTCCCCCAAGAATGTACACGGTTTTTCCATAACCGTGACAGCATTTTATGGCTGTGGCTTCGAATATTGGAGGGCGTACTTTTTTTAAAACTTGTATGCTTCCCCGACTCTTCTCGCATTTCGTGCACAGGCACACGCATGTACACTCAAATGTGGCCAGGAGTATATCTTTACAATGTAAGAATGTAAGAATCAATATACATAAAACTTTCGTTATATCGTACACCAGTGAATATACCATAGTAAAATAGAATGCACAAGTATCCATATACCCTTTCATTCTACAGGACTCGGTCTCTTCCGCCGATATTTAAAACTCGTTTTCTGTATCAGTCACGGAATTCTCAAGGTCCCCTTCTCTCAAGTCTGCAAGGTCTTTCCATGAGTCATGGTGAGTCCAGACGCAAAATCCTCTTTTGCTAAAGTTTCTGCTGATGAGATATTTGATTAATCTTGCGAATATCTGCTTCTGGAGGATCTTCATTAGTCTTTTGCTACTAATGTCTTCTTACAACCGATCCTCCAGAGGGTGATATCTATCCGAAGGAATTTAAACCGATAAGCGTTCACGGCAGTAAAACAGTTTCCCCTCTTTTCTATTTTCATATCCCGAAACAAAGACCTTTGATTCTGAGCAATGGCTTTAACTCGCTTTCGTCTTCCATCCACTTCAAAGGTCTTGGAGGCGCGGAACGTTACCTCTACGCCCCTATGTTTTGATACGTTGTCACGCCGCGATCAGTCACTGGATAAAAGAAGAGCTGAGGAATGGAAGAATTAGTCTAAGCGTAAATAAAAGGCTGAGGAAATAGTAAGTAGTTGAAGGTTTAACTCTAAGCTATATCTTTAATCGGAGCACTTGGATAGGTTTTGATATATCTTTTGATGTATGTAATTGCGAGTGTTCAACCATATCAGTTTGTGCTCCTGTTAACAAGCGCTGATGGAACCTGAGAGTTGAACATTATTATAGAGTTAGGTAAAATGACAGCATATAACTTGTGATAGTGAAATATAATGTAGAAACCATGGTCTTTCTCTGTCATTTCTTCTTTCTTTCGTCATTAAGTGAACTGAAATAGAATATTTATTAAAGACTGAAAGATGTATCCTTTCGTTGCCTTTTCAGCAGATGACATGACATAAAATGGAAATATTTGCTTCGAGAAAGAGAGAATCTTGGTAAAGACAGAAGTCAGGGTAGAAAAAAAGAATGAGGGAACTAACAAAAGATAAAGAAAGATACAGAAAAAAGGAAAGATGTGAAAAGAATGATAAAAAAAAGATGAGAGGGAAAAGATTGTACAGGGACGACGACTCCCCAAAAAATAGTAACAAAAAAGAGTCGAAAAGGAAAAAGAAAAACCGGGAACACAGGAATAACAGGAGAGGAATAAAAGGGTTTTGGGAGAAGACATTGCTTCTCTGCCAATGGTTGACCTTTTTCCGCATCCCTTCCCTTTGAGTCTCCACTTTATATGTACGTGCACTCAGAAAAAGTAAGAATTTTCCATTTTCTCTTTTCTTTGTCTTTTTACTTTATTATGCTCATGTCTTTTCTGTTGCTGTTGTATTCTCAGTGTAGTTATTGTCTTTACCATTATCGTCGTTATCCTTCAGAACTATTTGTACTATTTTACCACGGCAATGTATACATCTAAAAATCATACGCTCCAATTTTAATCTTCTATACTCGCATAACGACAATTATTCTCGTCCTCTCCCTCTCCTCTCTCTCTCACCCTCTCCCTCTCCCTCTACCTCCCCGCCCCCCCTCTCTCTCTCTTTCTCTCTAATGCTTTATTGATTAAGTTTATGAATATAACCATGATAGCACCGATAAGGCTCGAGTGATCTATGAGAAAATACTGCTTGCTGCTAATCATATATATATTCCACCGCTTAGGTTAAATCCCTCTGACAAAAATTAACATGTATTCATGCACAAAATATGTATTGCTTCTGCGACTATAATGAGGAAGATCATAAGGATGGAAAGGAATTAAATGAAACTACAGAAACCAAAAACAAAACGAGTTCATGATGACATTATGATAATTATTTTTCCTTGGTGAAAATGTTGATGCCAATGACATGTAGGGGAAAATATTCATTTCTTGCCAAAACCAACATCTACGAAATCAAAGTAGAAGAATTGAAGTAAAACAAAAGACTTCAAATTTAAAATATCTGCCTTGTGAAAGGAGAGAGATAAAAAAAATAGCAACAATAGAAAATTAATAAGAAAGAATTAGGAAGATGGAAGGAAAGAAAAATATGCAGAGGATGATCGGAGAAGAGGAATTAAAAATAAGGAACAATAGACAGAAAAAAGGGCGTGAAGAAGATGGAAGAAACTTAAGAGGAGTAGAAGATATGAAGAAAACTTTGTATCTCTGGCTAACACACACACACACTCACACACACACACACACACACACACACACACACACACACACACACACACACACATATATATATATATGTGTGTGTGTGTGTGTGTGTGTGTGTGTGTGTGTGTGTGTGTGTGTGTGTGTGTGCGCGCGTGTGTGTGTGTGTGTATACATATATGTACATATATTTTTTTGAACATCCATATATATATTTTTTTTTTGAATAGCCATATATATATATATGCGCGCGCGCGCATTTATATATATATATGTGTGTGTGTGTGTGTGTGTGTGTGTGTGTGTGTGTGTGTGTGTGTGTGTGTATTTTTTAACAGCCATTTATTCCACTGTAGGACATAGGCCTCTCTCAATTCAGTATTGAGAGGTTATTTGGCAGTACCAGCCTTTCCTGATTGGATGCCTTTCCTGATTGGATGCCTTTCCTAATAAACCGTGTTCGCGCGGTAATACTTGCGCCACGGCGGCGATTTCCCCTACGACACCTGCGATTGCCTTCTCTAGGCAATATGTCGTTTTCACGCCGTGAGATCGGGCTCAAGCCAGTAGTCGGAACACAGCATTTTTACTTTGGACCACGAGGGTCGGAGTCCACTGTTCTTGTTGGTATTACATACGTGACTGCCATCAACATACATTTCCACACTACCCCTATAGCCTCCCTATCAGTGCGGGGGAATTGTCTTTTCTCAAAGCCTGATGAAGTATTCTGAGGAAAAACTGTTACCACTGCAAAGAAGCTCATGAAGCATTTTCAATGCAGTGTTAAAGGTACAAATTTGAAAAAGAGGTATTGGTAACAAGGAACAAAGAGAAAGTTAGTTCTCCAGAGGCAAAGCAACATGCCTCAGTGGTGTTCCCACAGCACACAGGTAAGTCCTTTACTCTTGGTTCTAGCCAGTCCTTCCCTTCATCCCTTGATTTTAATACCGAAGGCTCTATTACCCAGGAAAACGGATCCTGATCCTGTCAAAAGGAAGCCTGTGGAAAATAGTAGCTTGTCAACCTAAAGCAATGGATACCCTAATCCAACGGAACTGTCAGGGAATTCATGCAAAATGGGAGGAATTGCAGCATCTGCTAGCTTCATGTAACCCAGTTTGTGTATGCCTACAAGAGATTATGACCGGAAAGAATTTTAAGTTCAAACCCATTATGGGACCTTTTATAATGGACCTCATGGAGTAGTGATTGTAACATCTATTAATCAGGGAACCCGCCTGGGCAGCTGTGTGACATTCATTAATCAGTGGAATCTGCTTGGGATCTGACTTCACCTCAGAGACAACAGGAAGTGCTTAAGAGGAGATACCAGACACCATGTTCAGCGCTTACCCAAGACATCGTTTCGTGTGCTCCTTTCACTGTGCAGTGCTCTTCATCACTAAAGACTCAAGTCGTTTTAACCCCTATCACTGCCCAACCAGTCGTAACCAATGTTCAGAGGCATCTATAGCCTTTTACAGACTGGTGGCAGGGTGGTCGTTGTATCCTTTTGTCTCGCAACACGGACACAGTGTCCGAAATCTGCTTGACCTTCCTCCACGATTGACTATGTACTCAAAACCACATGATGAGTACACGTTTTGGGTCTTTTCATTTCTTCCCCTCCCTTCTTTTCCCATAAATGTGTTAAGTTGTATGTGCAGTCACTCTCACGTTGGTTTTGTTGGGTAAAAGTGCTAAGTGACAGCAAAGGGCACGTTCTCACACTATTCTTCTGACCTTAGATTGTATTACTGTGTGATCCCGGTATTTCTATTGTTTCATCTACAACGAATTTAATGCGTTCATGATTATTGTTACCATGGACATCATATTATTTCATATCCTTCCTCCCACCACCCCGACCTGACCTCACTTTCTTTTTCCCTTCTGGTTGGTTGGTATGGGGAAAGGCCAAAAGATGAGCTCTTGTTTTTTCCATAATTTGGTTCTTGTTGTTGACACCATGGGGATAACCGTAGCATTGTTACATTGCTCATTGGTGACACATTCTATCGGCGCTAGAGCGGAGCTTGTAACTTTGTATTTTTATATAAAATCATTAATTTAAGTATAGCGTTAGGATCTTCCCCATATCATAGTGCACAGGGGTGCCTGATATAACCTGTGGCTGCGTAAATCACCTAATAGATCTAGGCTCTGATGTTACAATAATAGATACGGGTAAAACTGAAGTTGTTTGTTCCATCAGAAACTTTCGAGTCGGTGTCACCCACACTCTGTCCGTTGATTAATGTAGGACTGGGGTTTAAGCTACAATCATTATTCGCTTATTAATCACGCCCTTCTCACCCTCTAAAAGTCACTTGTATATTTTGGATAAATTCTAAGCAATATGATTCGTGATAGTTAGATACCTATAGGGAAAGTGGAGCAGGTTAATGATCGATTTTCCCGGCTCAATCATTTTGGGTATAAGAAACCCTTGTCGATGAAGTCTTACATGCATAGCAAGACATCGCTACCTCGACAGTTCATATTTTCTGACCCGACGGATTTGTTTGTGAGAAAGCTTGTAAACATTTTTTCACGTCACCCTTCATTAGTGCGTACGTTCCATCACAGTTCATAAAATATTGAATTCGATGTGGTAGCTGAAGTAGTTTTGTATTAGTAGCATTGCTAATTTATCACAGTATTGTTAAAATGTTAATCTTTATGTTTGTCATACATTCTCTGTGAGCTCGCTCTCACTTTCATTCTCATTCACGCTTGCTGTGACTCACACACACACTCACTCAACCAGGCAGAAAAAGACACTGAAACCTTTTCATTAATAGGGTTATTTGCTGTTGTACTTGTAGGCGTAAAGATCTATGAGGTATCTCTTTTGCCCGCGATTTTGTCAGTCGTGACGAGTGACTTGTAGATGATTTCTTATTGAACATACATTTCTTCTCTGTGTGATAACAATTGGTTCAAGTAAATTATTGCGGATCGTTACTGACAGCTCTCTCTCCTTTTGTTCTTCTTTATCTTTGTGAAAATAAAACACAACATAAAATTATTGAAAACATAGTAAAACCAAAGCATCAAAAACTGCAAATTTATATAGAAAACCGGCTAGTGGCACTTTACACTCCCTGTTCTCTGTTGCCTTTTTTTTTCTTCTATTATCTAGAAGGTCGCCATATGCCTGTGGACCCGGATGTTCATCAGAGCAGGTATTAAGCCGCTCTAGGACATTGTGGAAGGGCGACGCTTGCAGGGTCGCCTGTAGATCCAGTGGTGTTCCAGGATCGAGTCAAGCTCCAGAAGCTTGTCAGGAAGAAGAGGTCAAAAAGGACAAGCAGCCATGAAGATGCACCAAGGACGACGTACACGAGAATGAGATGACCAGCAAATCTAGACCAAACAAAGTTGGGTCATCCTTGAGGCCATTCTAAGGCCCCTCGAGGGCGAGGCGAGGGTAGGTGGCAGAGCGGTGTGACATCTATTAATCTGGTAGTGACCACCTCTGGCCGCCTCACCGGCTGGTCGGCCGGACACGCGACATCACGTTCATGTGCTCCCTTCATTGTGTAGTACTAGTCATTAATAATGAGTCAAGCCTTTTAAACAACTATGACTACCCCATCAAACCATTGTACAAATTTTCTGTAGCCTTTTACAGTGATGGAACATCAGGATATCATTGTTGCGCCATCCACCTACATACGATACTGCAGGTGAAGACTGAGAGGATAAGGTTGACACGATTTTACACTGTTGCAGCCATCTACCTTCCACCACATAATCTCAATATCAGTAATTTTGAAGTTCTACTTGGGCAGTTGCTTCAACCATTTCGACCTTGGGAGATTTCAACGGCCGGCATCACTTCTTGGGAGACACTTTGAGCAACCCTAGATGAAGCGCTTAGGAGTCTTTTTTCTCAAGAGTAGATGCATTTTTTCTGAAATGTGACACACCCACACATTTTCAATTTCAAACTGTGACATTCTCCATTACTGACCTGTTAATAGAATTTCACTTGGCAGGTCAAGGAGATGAATGGTATTCCAGCCAATAGAGATGGTGACTTGAACATGGAATCTTTTTAGATCAACTATGGTATTGCAGGGATCTGTGAATCATTTCCAATGCATTCAAGATGCAGTTAATTACTTCACATCACTAATTCTGCTTGCAGCAGAAACACCTATTCCCAAAAGTAGTGGGTAGGAACGGCGACCTCCGATTCCATAGTGATCTGATGAATTCCAACAAGCTGTCAGAGCAAGAAAAGCTTTATTAAGGCAACTGAAACAATGCTCCAGTGATGTAACCTTGATCCATTACAAAATAACCTGAGCCAAGGCCAGGTGAGTCTAAAGGAGGCTAGACAAATATCAATGAGACACTA
>NC_061850.1:19364909-19369909 GCF_019202785.1 Penaeus chinensis | reverse complement strand
TAGATATATATTACCACAGGGGTCCAGGGGCATAAGTCCCATGGCTAGGCGCATATACTACAACAGGGGTCCAGGAAGCAGAGCCCCCTGGCTTGGGAATATATACCACGATGTTAGATGTTGGGCTAGCACGTTTTGTCTAACATGGTTGGATGACCGTAGTTTTTTCTCGAAAGTTGGCGCATCGGCCCGTAGGCTTTCGAAGATGGCGGGCCTGTCATTAGAGTTTCACATCCTATTTTCAGCACTTTTCATGGTGTTTTACACTGTTTTGTTCTATAGTAATTTTGTTTCAGCGTGTTTTAATTTCTTTGATATACTTCTAGTCCTCCCCAGCTATCGGGACTATTAAATCAAGATGGAAATGGTCATCAGAACTCAGCAATCCAGTTGCGCAAGGAACAATCAATGGAGTTCCTGCAGAAAAAAAACAAACATCAAAATTGATTGGAGGGCAAGCCGCTACCATGTTGACTCATTCATTCATATAAGCTATTGGCTGGTATTCCCTTTTTCACATATAGTTCATGATATGTGAAAGTGTATAAAATCTAGCAGACAATAATCTAATAATGTAAGTACATACAGAATCCAGTCTTCCTTCATGTATCTGTTTCTCTTATCTAGCTTACCATTGATGACCTATAATAGTTTCTAATTCTTGGCACTATTCTATATAATGCATGTGTTTGCGGGTGCGCGCAGGCGATGTGCGCTTGCACGGGTGCACACACGCATTGCATGTGCGCAATCCGCATGCAGATTTGCTATGGGAGTTCACCCTATACAAAACAACTGCTGCCTTGTAGTTCAGTCCGTTCATGGTCAAAGGCTATGGAGTCCACCCCATACAAAACAACCTACTGCCTAGTGGTATCTATAAGATGAAAAGGCTTCGGGAGTCAACCCTGAGGAAATATCCGGAACATGAGTCCCGAAGGCAGTTCGTTGCCGCTTGCGACCTCGTTCCTCCAGCTGCTTGGAGAAAGGGAACATGCTGCATGGGCAACAGCTTACTTTTCACATTCCTTCGCCCAGGCATTGACTCTACCTATACGGGATAAGGTAGAAACAATAATGCCATAGTAGACATCGACTGAAGGTGGCCGTCGTTTCCATACCTATTCTATATCCTTCTGAATTCATATTGGATTTATCTTTACTGAAGTGCTTTAAAAACCAATGAAATAGTGTTATGGCAGTTGATGTCATGTATGCTACAATAGATTATAGTAAGAAATATAAATATGAATAGCCCTTTCTATAATGCCTTTCTTTCATACTCTACTTAACAACAATTTGAATTCCATGTGTATTGAAAATATGAAGCAGCCATTCAAGTCATGACCAGTAAAGTTTACTGCTGTGGTCATTTGTCTAGAAAGGGGACACACTAAGCAGAAAATTGATATTCACTTATGAGTAAATTTACTAGGTCAAGTGAAAGACAAAATAGACCTCCCTAATGTTTTATAACCGTAGAAAGAACCAGTCCAAGCTCTTTCTTTTGAAAGTTTTCTAGATGGTGAGATGTTGGCCTATTCAGGGGCGCAGAGCATCTTTTGCCAGAAGTCACAGGGAATGCTTGATGCTATCCTTATATTTGGCAATATAAGGATATATATATATTATTATTGAGATACCCATCGTTTGTACCAACGTTAAGTTTATTGCACAATCGGTGTATTCTGTTTCGAGTGATGTAAGTGGCAGCTTCGTGTTCTATTATCAATTTAGTTTTGAAATTCATTACAACTACTGTAATACTATTATTAGAAGAAAGCAAAAGACAGACCCCAGTGAAGTTTGAAGCTAACACTTGTATGCAGAGACTTACCAGAAATAATATCTATGGATATTTATGTTTAATTCCTCATAATATAACCTTATGTCCCCCTCCGTCTCTCAGAGGATAATTAAAGTGTTCTGGCCTTGTACACTGAAAACTGCAATAATATGTTGACAGTCGGTATTGTCCTTTCTGAGCAGTTGTTACGAGACACAGCCAACTGACTAGGTGCTTTTGAAGTCTGCTTCTGTGTATGTATAACAAGTAAAGACCAAAGACCAGGTGGCTCGCACATTAATAATTGGATTTGTTTAGGAAAGCCTGCCAGCAACTAAGTAACACCAAGAAGATACATTTAGACATTTTGAGGTCGGGTTGTATACGAATCCCATGTCTCCACGCCTGATACATTCAACAGCCTTAAACATACCTGATAATCTCTTATCTTGAAGACTCACACGTGTTAAGTACCAATTTTGTGTGCTACAAAAATAATAATAATAATAATAATAATGATTATAATAATATTAGTTGTGCTACTTAGTCCGTACATATATGAAGTATGTTCTATGCTACACATTCTTGTTTCAATAAATTCAGTTTTGGCAGACCATGTTCCGTAACATAACGCAATTGTTCATGTTATAGCTCATGAGACAGAGATGCAAGGGGCAGCTGCTACTATGTGTAGTATTGTGACTACAACCACGGGTGTTCCTAACACCATCATCAATGCCTGCACCACCAGTGCCGCCCCACCCCCTCGATCATATGATAGCACCTTTAAACCGAAAGTTGCACTTTTAAGGCACTCACATTTTGGCAGTTTCTATAAGGGTTTCTAACTATACCTGTTCATATTTATATATGTTTGTGTCAGTTTAATTGTGTCAGTTTGGTTTGAATATTTAGATTTCTTTACTTTAATTAAATCCTAGTCAAATCTTTCTAATATTTATGTATATATGTGTGTGTGTGTGTGTGTATGTATATATATATATATATATATATATATATATATATATATATATATATATATATATATACATATATATATATATATATATATATATTTATATATATATATACATATATTTATATATATACATATATATACATATATATACATATATATATATATATATATATGTAAATATATACACATATATATACATATATATATATATATATATATATATATATATATATATATATATATATATATATATAAATATATACATAAATATATACTATATATATATACATATATATATATATATATATATATATATATATATATATATATACATATATATATGCATATATATATATATATATATATATATATATATATATATATGCATATATATATATATATATATATATATATATATATATATATATATGCATATATATATATATATATATGCATATGCACATATATATATATATATATATATATATATATATATATATATATATATATATATCAGGGTTTTTTTTCCAGAGTTAATAGATTCTGAGCTGAGTTGGAAGAAAACTTAACCAGCATCTGCACAGTAAAAGGTTGGTGTTTTCCCCCTTCTACTATATATTAATAAAACTTAAAAAAAAAAAAAAAAATTATGACAGAAAATTATATCAATAAAAACACAATTAATATTTATTCAAAAATGAAAACTAAGAACTGTTTCTCTTTTTCTGTTTGCGTGAAATAGTACCTGGTAAATGCTCAAATCATCAGTGTAGCAGATATAAGAGCCTTATTAGTCCTTTACATGTAATATTCAATAATACGGTACTGTGCATTTGCGCTCCAGGAATAACAATGTGCGCGCGCGTACATGTGTATATGTGTATATGTGTATGTGTGTATATATATATATATATATATATATACATATATATATATATGTATATATATATATATATATACATATATATATATATACATATATATGAATAAATATTTATATATGCATATTCATATATATATATATATATATATATATATATATATATATATACATATATACGAATAAATATTTATATATATATAAATACATATATATACATATACACACATATATATGAAAAAGTACAACTTTTACTTTTGTGCTTTTATATTAAGGATGTTCCTGTAGATTGAAAGTAATCATTTAATTTAGGTGAAGTATTTTCACTACAATCATAAACTTATAAATTTTGTAATTGTGTTTCTATGAAATAATTACCGAGAATTGACTTTCTAAACTTTCTTATTTTTTTACATTTAATTTTATTTAATATTGCACAGGCTTTCAGTTTGAGATATTAAGAATTTAGTCCAGGACATTATTCTTTGAATAATGTCCTGATAAGAAGGGATTTTCTGATTTTAACAACAAGGGTCTAACTGATTAACGACTCCTTTTGAGGAAAATAGGAATTAATTACATTTTATTACAGACAACAATAGACGAAAAAAAAAAAAACGTTTTGGTAAACTGAGAAACAGTTAACTATTAATGGACTGAGAAAAAGAAAAGTTATGGATTTTCATGAACTCAAATCAGATATGGTAATAATACATGCATGTATAATTTTTGTGATACTGAACAAATTGATGAGGTGAGTAGGATATAATACTTTTCCAGCTCATGACGCCTATTCTGCCTTATTCTTTTCTAGAAATAAAACGATTTAACCAATAAAACTGACAGGTAAAGAACGCTGGCTCAAAGCCCACACCATGTACCGTATGGAAAATGCGCTCTATGGTAACTTTTCAAATGTTATAGCAAATATTTATGAAACCTCTAGTTAGCTTTTGTAGAAACATTTTAGTCATGCGGTATAGAGATCGGCTACTACAATTATAGAATGGTAATATTATTATGGCTCGAAAACAATAATCCAGTTGCCTCAAATGTGTCACAGAGAAGGAACTGGGTTTGGGAACTTATTAAACAATAAAAATAAAAATAAACAAGTTTAATCTGACACAATGGCAAATTGCCTGGCTACACGATATGACCTTCATTGTCATTTGCAGGTGTGCTGTTCTCTCTCTCTCATTTTTTCGTATGCCCGGGTCCGAAAGCATGTTGAATGCGGATTCAGATATATTAATTAATATAAAATTAGGATTGATAATATAGATGTGAGGGTCTACTGTTGCATTGTTTAATGTTCCTTCAAGGAAACAAAACAGTGGCAACCATTCAAAGAG
>NC_061850.1:19332409-19334909 GCF_019202785.1 Penaeus chinensis | reverse complement strand
AATAAGGATGACAATAAGATAATAATAATAATGATAATGGTGATGATATTAATATTGATAATGATTATTCTAATAACAATGATAGTGATTAATAATAATAATAATGATAATAATAATAATAATAATAATAATAATAATAATAATAATAATAATAATAATAATAATAATAATGATGATGATAATAGATAATAATATTAGCACCATGCCGCGCTCACAGACGCATAAATTCTTTTTCATTAATTTCCTCTGTGGTATATCAGCTTCTTAATAAGATAATGAAAAAGAAGAAGAACAAGAAAAGGAAAAAGAAAAAGAAAAAGAAAAAGAAAAAGAAAAAGAAAAAGAAAAAGAAAAAGAAAAAGAAAAAGAAAAAGAAAAAGAAAAAGAAAAAGAAAAAGAAAAAGAAAAAGAAAAAGAAAAAAAAGAAACAAAAGAAAAAGAAAAGAAAAAGAAAAGAAAAAGAAAAGAAAAAGAAAAGAAAAAGAAAAGAAAAAGAAAAGAAAAAGAAAAGAAAAAGAAAAGAAAAAGAAAAGAAAAAGAAAAGAAAAAGAAAAGAAAAAGAAAAGAAAAAGAAAAGAAAAAGAAAAGAAAAAGAAAAGAAAAAGAAAAGAAAAAGAAAAGAAAAAGAAAAGAAAAAGAAAAGAATAAGAAAAGAAAAAGAAAAAGAAAAGAAAAAGAAAAGAAAAAGAAAAGAAAAAGAAAAGAAAAAGAATAAGAATAAGAATATGAAAAAAAAAAAGAAAATAAAAGAAAAGAAAATAAAATAAAAGAAAAGAAAAGAAAAGAAAAGAAAAGAAACGAAAAGAAAAGAAAAGAAAAGAAAAGGGAAATGACTCTATGCTATTTCCACTGTATGGACACAATGTTCAGCCGACCAAAGTTCCCTTGACCGAAAATGTTCTGTCATGTTTTCGAAATTATATCTGGCAATACTCGGTAAAATATAGTCGTATATTGTAGCGATTTCTGACTTGTAGATGTGATCTAGAAGAGCAACGATACAGCTAGTGCTTGAATGTGTCAGAAGATCCAGCAACAATCTACATGTTTTTGGAAGGTAAGCAAAATATGACTGGTGTTTTCAAAGGAATGTAGCTGATACTGAACTCATTGTGTGTCGCAAATCGGTATCGCAAAAGTGATTGTACGTCTCAAGGCAAAACCAAAAATAACTTGAGTTTACGTTTCTCGTAGATTATAATTTACCAAATAACAAACCTATAAACACATTCACACACACACAAAAAAAGGGCTTTTCTGAATAGTATTATGCATAGACGGGACACATGTTATAGTAATCCACAAAACACGGTGTACACAAGCAGACGCGCTACCATGATGTGGCCACTACTTTCGGGACGGCTTGAATAACGCATCACGGAAGGTATAAAAAATGCCTAGTATGTGGCTCAGGCAACACGCACTTAACCCTTCAGTACATACCAGGAAGTATAGATTCGTCCAATACCACAAAGTGATATCGCCTCCGCCCTATGTGTCTTCAGTTAAATGAGGCGAATTTGATTTTGGTCTTACTTTTTCGTAAACTTTGCCTTGATATTTGTTGCAAATGTGTATGTTGCAAGCACGACTGGATATTTGGAAGTGGTTTGCGTTTGTACTGGATATTCAACATTTTCACTTCTTTCTGTTTAGTTTGTAGTTTTTTTGTTTTTTTTCAAGAATGACGCAAGACACCGTATCAAGTCCTATCATTATGTGCAGAAACATTTAATTTGGGGGCGACAGCAATCGAGTAAGCAAGTTAGGCATAGAGTGTTGTACGCGCTTTGCTGCAGATTTTCTAATTCTGTTGAAAAGTAGTGTATTCTATGTAATTACAAAAACAAATACGAATATTTGTAAGGGAATAAAAATGAGAACTTCCCAACATAGAAAATGGTAATTAAGCTTGAATGAGAAGATAAAAGCCTTCATAATCTCCTATTCACAATAGAGGTTCACGTCCATTAGCTCGAGTCTTCCTTCAGTGTGAATCCTTATTACTTTAGTGAAATCGGACACGTTTTCCAGCCACGGACTTCTCGGGATACGCTTTCTCCGACTTTGCAACTAAAGCATAGAGAGGTAAAAGTTAATCAGATTTAAAGTAAGAAACACGTGACGCTAATTCTTTTCGTGGTTCGAAATAGCGCCAGATAGACATTTTCTTGGATTTCCCTTCGCGGTCACCGAAGTGCGGGATTATTTATGGTTTTACGACCGGATGCTTAAGGGTCTGATATGCACCGTGTGTGTGTGTGTGTGTGTGTGTGTGTGTGTGTGTGTGTGTGTGTGTGTGTGTGTGTGTGTGTGTGTGTGTGTGTGTGTGTGTGTGTTTGTGTATATATATATATATATATATATATATATATATATATATATATATATATTTATATATATGTATATATATGCATATATGTGTATATATATACATACATATATGAATGTGTGTATATATAAATTATATATATATACACACACATATATATATATATAT
>NC_061850.1:19284909-19292409 GCF_019202785.1 Penaeus chinensis | reverse complement strand
GCTTTAAACAAATTAATCTTAGTTTACAATATTTTTTCGAAGACTGTTAAGCAGAGATCGCGAGAGGAAACGTATACTGTTGGCCCAATATCATTGTTTTTTGGTATAAATATTATCGTTATTGCTATGGTTACTATTATTATCATCACTAGCATTATTATCATCACTATTATCATTATTGTCATTATCATTATCATTTTTATTAATATCTTAATTTTCATTATCCTTTGTATTTTCATTATCTTTATAATTTTTATTATTACCATTATTATCCTTATTTCCATTATGTTATTATCATTATTGTTATCATCATTACTGTAATTATTAGTAGTATCATTATTATTATTATTATTATATTTGCTTATTAGTACTAATATTACTATTAACATTTGTATTGTTATTATCATTGTTACTACTATCATTATAATTATTATCATCAATGTTGATGTTATCATTATTGTCATTATCCACAGATTGATTTAGTCCTCTCTCAGTTCAATATTCATATGTTGTTTAACAGTACCACCTCTACCCGATTGAATACCCTTCCTGCGGGGGTCCATTGCTGTAACCATTGGACCATCGTGACAGTCCATATATATACACATATATATATATATATATATATATATATATGATATACATACATACATATATACATATCTCTCTCTCTCTCTCTCTCTCTCTCTCTATATATATATATATATATATATATATATATATATATGAATGGTAAAACACCCTCCCGTATTTATACCATCTTTACGTCTGAAGATGGAATCCAGGTACAATCTCAATTACAAGAAATCTAGTTTGTGCGTTGTGGGTTTTAATACCATATGTGTGTGTATGTATTTATGTATGTATATATATGTATATATACATATATATATCCTCAATCAACTGCACTCCAGCGGGGATCCGAATGCCGACCATTATCCTAGGAGGCGAGCCCGCTGCCACTTGAATTACGGCGTCGGATTCAAATGCAGTACATGTGCCTGACTTCTCAAGGCGGTATGTCGTTTCCTCGCCGTGAGCTCGGGCTTGAAGCAACAACTTTCTATGTCTTTCTATCTAGCGATATGTCTATTTAGAAAACTTTATATATGAATATGATCTATATACATATCTATACCTATACATCTATCTCTGCTTATGTACAATTTATATAATTATATATATATATATATATATATATATATATATATATATATAAGCATAAACACACATCTTTATTCATATATACTGTATTGTACATATAAACATAAATATATATATACATACATATATATATATATATATATATATATATATATATATAAACATAAACACGCACGCAATCACACACATATAAACACACACGCACATGCTCTTTTCCGTGCAATGTTCTCTCACTGCGGATGCAAACTCTCTCTCTCTCTCTCTCTCTCTCTCTCTCTCTCTCTCTCTCTCTCAATGCTATATTTACAAAATAATTACTAGAAATGCAAACGTATTTTTTTTCAATGAGAACGTTGTTAATTACTTCGTAGAATAATAATCCGAAAACATTTCGCCGTCTGACAACGCATACAAGTAAAACAATCTTGAATACCGATTTTGTGTCTAAAATGTTTATCCTCTCATCAAGAAGTCGTAAACTAGAGTAAAATACGTAATAAACGTCAAAATAATTAAGTCCCAAGCGATTTTCTGCACGAAACTCACACCAGAATCTACAATCTCTAAATCAATATTTGGGCAAATAATCAATCTGCATTCGAATTAAACTTTTAACAAGGCTATCAAGGTCTTTTGACGAAATGGTCTGCTTGTGTGACCGTTCCAAACTCAATAAGAGTGAAAATATACATTTGAAACTCAATGAAAATGCAAATTAATTTTTGGGTCTTAACCGATTGCATATAAGGTTTAGCAACTTAGGTAAACAATGTAGGTCCATGTTTCCCATTAACTGTAAGGTAAAAACCTCTCCGTTCTCTTTCAATGCAACCTTATGACAACAGTGCAATGATTTTGACCATGAATCCCACCGATTCTTTTTGTGAATCGTTGCCCAGTCTATTAAGCATATGAATATTGAACTAGTCATTAGGCGTCTCTCTCTCTCTCTCTCTCTCTCTCTCTCTCTCTCTCTCTCTCTATCTATCTCTCTCTCTCTCGCACACACACACACACACACACACACACACACACACACACACACACACACACACACACACGCACACACGCACACACGCACACACGCACGCACGCACGCACACACACACACATCGCTAAAGCCGTTCATTCAGTCGAAAATCTATAACAAATTATCTCCGAAAATATATTTGCTTTCATCCCTACTCCCTCTCAGATCTTTTTTATATTCATTATCCCTTTTCAGTCTGAACTTAATTGGTCATTACAGAAAGACCTAATTGAAATACCTATTCAGTAACGGAAAGAAAAAGGAAAAAGAAAACATATCAATAAGGGTTTACTTAAGGCTACTGGCGCGAGAAGTTATTAGTCAGCATGAAAAGCAATTAATTTCTCCGTGTTTGCTTGCGTGCTTTGCGATCCAAAATATCTTTCTCCATCGTCCCGACGCGTAAGTTTAGATGTAATAATTAAATTATGATTTATAACAGAATAAACGAGACGAACTATGGCCCCGTCACTTCCTCACTCTTTCATGTATAACTAATTTCCTGATATTTTCGTGCTCTTGGATGCCTGTTACATTAGCATGTACAATGCACACTCGCATATGTATATATGCACATACACATTCGCAAAAGCGCGCATGCGCACGCACACACACACATATACAGAGAGAGAGAGAGAGAGAGAGAGAGAGAGAGAGAGAGAGAGAGAGATGAAAAGATGGACGGACGAATATAGATAAATACATAAATGCACACACACACACACACACACACACACACACACACACACACACACACACACACATACATACACATATGTATATTGATAATCTGTCAGTGTTATCAATAATACTTACAACTTTAAGATGTCAGTGGGAGAGTAAGGGTACTGATGTAGTTGATAATAACAAAAGTAATATCAATATATAATAATAACAATAGTAATGATAACGATAACATTATAGTATTACCACCACTACAACTACTACTCGCATCAAGCACAATGATTGAAACCGCCATTTGCCCAGCATCAACAACTCCCTGATACTTTGCTCCTTCTCCAAGTCTATTTCCCTGAATAATTTCCAAAAATCACTTGTTTGCTCTCTTCGTCGAGTCCACAGTCTTTTCGAGGTCTTCTTACTTCTCTCCTCTTGAGCAGAGGGAAGATTTAAGTTTTAGCAGCGATCCGCCTGCCTCAATATTTGCATGTCTGCTCGGATACAGATTAACCCAAGTGTGCTTATTTGACAAAAAGTAGACGATACGTGTTATACACTATGCAAAGTACACGATGACTTGTTCTCATATGAAAGGCCCTTTTGGAGGTTACCTTACCTCGGGTATTGTGAACAACCTTTAATTTTTAAACGGCGGGTGATACCATTGAAACTGGTGTAAAAATTACACTAGTTATGATGATATATATTATTGTGAAAAAAAAAAAGTGATAATAACTATAATGATAATAGTAACGATAATGATATTGATAATTAAAATAATATTAACGAAAACAGAATTAATAAAGATAATAATAATGATAATGATATATCATTCATCTTTACCAATGATAAAAACCTGAATGGTAGGTTCCATAATACTATGTTCATGCAAGGTTGATGCCATTTCCAATACCCGTATAAGGGTGTCTGTGGTTGTTTCCGTGATTGGTAAACAGCAGGTGGTGTGGTTATTGTTATCGAGTTCGATTATAACACCGCTCTTCTTCGGGACTAAACTTCTTCCCGAAGAGTTTATGGCGCTTTCTCTACGCCGAGACTGGCTGTAGATCAGAACGCTCGTTGGTATCACATTATATAGCCACATTTTTCTATCTGAATTAAAGAATTTACTTGTCCGAGTTCTATATAATAAAATGAAATACAATTCAAACCCAACCAAGCAAAACAAAACAAAGCAATGCAAACCGAATCAAACCAAACCAGAAAAACTAAATAAATCATAAGATGAAGAATAGATTCATGGTGAAATAGCACAGAATTCACGTGAAGATTCGATTCTTCGGGTACTGCCACAGACCAAGAAGTTCGATCAAAGAAATGCGGAGACAAACTCATTTCCACGAATGCAAACCATAATAGCGAGCAATAACTGGAGTTCCTCAAACATTCCGCAGTTCCCTCTGAGAATGCAAATGTTCCCCCTCTCCCCGAAAGAATCATCTGTATGCATGGCAGTCGCTTTAAACGTGCGGCGTGCGTCATTCCACGCAGGAAGGTTAAAACATATCAAATATATGTACCGCAGAGATCGGGCGGTTAAGTATTGTAGGTCGACGGGAAGGTGATTCTGTGCAAAAAAACAATGATGCACACCGAGGAGCTTTTGCATTTACATTTTATGCAAGATTGTATGAATGCATTTTATTGACAAAAGGATATACACTCCCTCAAATGTCTCACACACACACACACACACACACACACACACACACACACACACACACACACACACACACACACACACAATGTAAGTTTTCAAACCACTCCAACAACACACACTGTAAGAATTTTTAAAAATGTCGCCACAGTCTGCTTTAATTTTCCGTATTCAAGCTAAAATTATATTCTTACTATATTATTACTGCCAATTCGTCAAGATCAATTATACTTCAATTGGTGAAAAATTTACTTCGGTGTCCCTACTTCGACCGGAGTTTTGAAACCCCAAGGAAATCAAATTTTGACATCTCGCTTTAATGGGAATAACATGACTTAATGGTCTTAATATGGCTAGTGGGGTGGCTTGAATTCACCCCTCTGTTGAGTGTGCTAAAGATACCTCGGTTATAGAAATATCACTTCCAATTTCTTTTATTCCATAATCATATAAAATAAACGTCAACAAGTGGCGTACCACAATGTAAATCTTGGTAATAAACATGAGGAAAACAAGGAATGTTTCCTTCTACTAAATTCGAGTTTGGGTTTAACTTTATCTGTACACCCTCCTTGCGCCTACTAATTATAAATCAATTATTGCGATAAATTTACCAAAATCAAATCTGAGACGGCGTCGAAACAGTCATCCCCTCCCCTCCCCCTTCCCACTCACTGGTATTTTCCGTTATTTACTTGGACGAATAAGTAATCAACACCTTCTTCTAACTCTCCTACACTATACTCTCATCAATTCTTTTCGCAATTCATTTACTTGGCACAATCAGTATTATAATAATAAATAATAATGAATAAACACTTCCTAACAACAACAGCTACCACAGCAAACACAGCGTGTTGACATCGCCTCATTTACCTTACCCTCTCTCTCTCTCTCTTTGTGGGAGAAGAGCAAAAACCTGCCTCAATTACCATAATTCAGCACAGGTGGATTCACTTATCCTGCTTTACAAGCTTCGACTTCCGAGTAAAACAAGATCTCTAGTACACAGCACCAAACGTACCTGTGTGTGGCAAGAGAGAAAAATCCCCCCTGACGAAGGACGCAATGATAAAACTGCTTATTACTTCCTTCATTTCGATAGATTTTGGCAATTCTGCTTGGACCAGACATCTTTACAGTTATGAACAATACACCTTTTAAATGTCGAATCAGTATCGATCTCGGCATATATGTGTCGTGTGTGTGTGTGTGTGTGTGTGTGTATGTGTGTGTGTGTGTGTGTGTGTGTGTGTGTGTGTGTGTGTGTGTGTGTGTGTGTGTGTGTGTGTGTGTGTGTGTGTGTGTGTGTGTGTGTGTGTGTGTGTGTGTGCGCGCGCATTACATATATATACATATCTACATACAGACAAACACATATATATGTGTGTGTGTGCAATATAAGTATATGTGTGTATATAAACATATAAATAGATAAATGTATACATATAATGTATATAAATATATATATATCTAATTTATAATATATGTATAATATAAATACACAATATATATAGTTATAAATATAAATACACAATATATATATATATATATATATATATATATATATATATATATATATTCACATTTACTGTATATATTACCGCATACAAACACAGCTACCTATTCGTAATGTAAAAATATCACACACTTTATCAATATCAAATATACGTCGCTGCATACCAGACAGCATGGGTTCACGCTGAAAAAGGAAAGAAAAATATATTCACATAAATTCCCTAAACATTACTATCAATCGAGTCAATTACTGTACTTTCTACACAAAGAGAGTTTTTACTGCCGTTTCTATCGCCAAAAAGAAATTTCACGAACCCAAAACCGTACCCAACATTCTCTGTAACTTTTTGTTGCAAATCGTAGTATTGGTGATGAACGATAGGTAACCATAGCAAATATAGCAGAGTTAGTCTCTTTATGTAAATTTTGCCAATAAATTACTCGATAGTGTACTTGATAGTGATTATATAGCGATATTTTTCGGTGAAAAAATAGACATATTTTTCAGTTTTTGATAATGAAAGGAATGTAAATAATGACGATTGTGCACATGATGATGATAAGAGCAAATGCTGGAATAATAGTAACAGTACTTGTAATGTTATCTTGTCAATGCCAAAGTTAATACTGATGTTTATACTACTGCTATTATTATCACTACTAGTAATATTACTACTATTACATATTCTGCTACCACTTTTACTACAACTACGGCTATTTATGGCAGTGGTAGTAATGGGTTCTGCTAATACTGCTATTACTAATGATAGTAATGATAATAATAATTATTACAATCATAATAATAATGACATTGATAACGATAATAAAATAATGATAATAACAGCAACAGCAGCAACATTATTGTAATAACAATTATTATAATAAAAATAATAATAACTGATAATAATAATGATAATAAGGATAAAAACAATAACAATAAGGATAAGAACAACCGTATTAATATAAGTGATAACAGTGATTGACTCCCTCGCAAGGGCTAGAACGGTGCCTTTTTTTAAGGACTATGGTTTTGGCAGATGGAGACCGTTGCCCAGAGTGGATGCCCTTCCGTTTAATCTCGGGCCATTGGTGCAGGAGTAGAACACGCGCGAGCTCTTGGTCTCAAGTTGCCGCTGCACCACGGCGACCGCATGATAATATTGATGGTGATGATGATGATGGCTTTTATTATTATTATTATTATTATTATTATTATTATTATTATTATTATTATTATTATTATTATTATTACTCTCGTTATTATTATTGGTTTACTATTGTTATCATCATTATTATTATTACTATTATTATTATTATTATAATTATATTATTGTTATTATCATTATTATTATTATCATTATGATGATCATCATCACAGTTATCATCATCAGCATCATCGTCATTTTTATTACTACTTCTTTGGTTATTT
>NC_061850.1:19262409-19264909 GCF_019202785.1 Penaeus chinensis | reverse complement strand
ATATACATATATACATACATATGTATACATATATATACACATACATATATATATATATGTATTTATTATATATGTATCTGTGAATATAGAGATATATGCACATCCATATATATATATATATATATATATATATATACAGGTATATATATATATATATATATATATATATATACATATATCAGAAGATAAACACCCGGGCTGGGACAGCTTTATATATTAGGCAACGTTTCTGATTACTTCACGTAAATCCATCCTCAAACCAATCTATTGGGAGAAAGTCTTATATATACATTTGGTCCTTAACGTTATTTTTCCCAGTCTTACTGCATTGTGAAACTAGAATTAATAGACTACTATCCACATTGTTAGCAAATGATGTAATAATTCGAGATACCTACCGAAATCTGTAGGCAAAGGGATCAACACCTTGAATTATGTACGGTCTCCCAAAGATGCATAATGATGGAATTCCTTTACGTCTCATACTATCTGCCATAGGAACATGCAGTTACCAACTAGCCAAATTCCTTGTTCTAATCCTAACACCTCTTACTACAAATATATTTACAGTAAAGGATTCATTCACCTTTGCCAACGAAATTGCCACTACCAGCTTTGACAAGTGTTGTATGGTTAGTTTTGATATTGTTTCATTATTTACTATTATCCCTATTATGCATAAACAATTTATTTCAGACTGATGAAACAATCCAAGGCTTTTCGAAAGAAAATCTAGAGAAGATGCTTGAACTGTCAGTCAAAGATTGCCATTTCATTTATAGTAACCAACTGTATGTGCAGTGAGATAGCGCAGCTATGGGATCACCACTCGGTCCTACGTTAGCTAACGCATTTTCATGTCATCATGAGCATAACTGGTTTTCTAACTGCCCTAGTCATTTCAAACCTTTATATTACAAAAGATTTGTTGATGATACCTCCCTCATGTTTAAATCACTGACACGCGCACCGGAACACCCGAATATGAAATTCACTGTTGAGTATGAAAATGACGGGAAAATGCCCTTTTTGGACATCATGTACATCCACCACTCTGGCAGCAGTTTTGACATTTCAATGTACAGAAAATCCACATTTACTGGTCTGTGTTCAAAGTTCTCTTCAATCATCCCACTTACATACAAACGTAATCTAGTCAACATGCTCAACACTCAAGCTTACCCCATTTGCTCAAACTGGACTTACATAACTGAGGAAATTTAATTTGTCTGAAACCTTCTCTACAATAACGGCTTCTCCAAACGTTTTACTAATACATATATATTTGTACAATTCTAAATAATATTGTCAGTAATGAAAGCTCCATTACTACGGTGCCGAAGAAAGTGCTTTACTCCCACATTATCTACACAGGTCCACCCTGCCTTCAGCTAAACCTTAAAGTATCCAAACTTATCAGTGAATTCTACCCACATATCAAACTAAGAGTTATTTTCAGAGCAAAGAACATTATCCAAGACATTTACGAATTCAAAAACAGAATACCAAACCAGAATACAAGAAGATCAAACATTGTGTACAAATATACGTGTAATAGCTGTAAGGCATCATATATTGGTAAAACCATCAAACATCTCGAAACATGCATTTCACAGCATTTGGGGTTTTCCGACCGAACTGGCACCCAAATAACAAACCACCCTTTTCGGCAATCAGGAATCATGCAGATGACGCAGATCACCCCAAACATCACCAAAACTTCTCAGTCTTAGCAAGCACTCCGTACCACCATTAGCTCCTCTCATGGATAGCATACTCACAGCCACCCATAAATCAACACTCAGTAACAACGAAAGCTCTACACCACTTCTACGCTTCTAAAACCCTACCCTTTGATCGTATGTAGTGCCCATAGAGTATTTATTTTTTTTATTTTTTAATGTTTCCTTCTGTTTTCTTGTTTTTCATCCATTAATTTCTCGTTTTAACAGTATTCTTTTGTTCCTTTTGTACTAGTCATCTAAAGTTTTTCTTTTAGTTTTGTCAAGCTTTTACTTATTTTATTTATATGTTTTATTGCTTTACTTTTAGTTTTCAGGTTCGTAAAGCTCCATTTTAGGATATTTATGCTTTTATTTTGTGTAATGTATACGTACGACTTTCTCCCAAGAGATTGGCTTGAGTGAATGGATTTATATGAAGTAATCCGAAACGTTGCCTAATAAGTATGATGGTTCCAGCCCTGTTATTTATCTTCTTAATACGGATATATATATGTATATATATACACACATATACATATATATATATATATATATATATATATATATTTTTTTTTTTTTTTTTTTTTTTTTTTAACAGCCATTCATTTCACTGCAGGACATAGGCCTCTCGCATTTCACTACTGAGAGTTTATATGGCAGTGCCACCCTTGCCTGATTGGATGCCCTTCCTAATCAACCGCGGTTCGGGGCGCTACTTGTGCCACGGCGGTGACTTCCCCTACGACACCTGCGTTTGACTTCTCAAGCCGGTATGT
>NC_061850.1:19217409-19219909 GCF_019202785.1 Penaeus chinensis | reverse complement strand
ATTATTAACATCAATATTATTAATTGTCATTATTAGTATATCTGTAGAGTAGCAATTGAACATTCAAACAACATTCAAAATCACACTGAAGTGTTAAGAAATGTGTTGAAAATTTATGTATACATTTGTGTAGTTCATTATAGCATTACGTTTCCCGTTTTTAGCGGAAAAAGACCTCTTTAGTTAAAAAAAAAATGTATTCGTCTTAAAAATAACAATAAAAGCAAAGACGTACAATAATGCACCCCACAAATACGTCCTGTATATTTGCAAAACATTTCTGAACACTTCAATGTGTTCTTGAATGTGTTCTTGATGCTGGTTACTGACCAATAAATCTTTCTCAATTAGCATTACTACAAAATATTTTAGTTTTGAAATTAACATACAGTGCATGCTGATAATGATTGATGATAATGATGATGATGGTGATGATGATGGTGATGGTGATGGTGATGATGATGATGGTGATGATGATGATGGTGATGATGATGATGATGATGGTGATAATGATGATGATGGTGATGGTAATGCTGATGATGGTGATGATGGTGATGGTGATGATGATGATGATGGTGATGATGATGATGGTGATGGTGATAATGATGATGATGATGATGATGGTGATGATGATGAAGATGATAATGATGATGGTGATGATGATGGTGATGATGATGATGCTAATGATGATGATGGTGATGATGATGATAATGATGGTGATGATGACGATGATGGTGATGATGATGGTGATGATGATAATAATGATGATGGTGATGATGATGGTGATGATAATGATGGTGATGATGATGATGATGGTGATGATGATGATGATGGTGATGATGATGATGATGATGATGATGGTGATGATGGTGATGACGATGAGGATGAGGATAAGATGATGGTGATGATGATGATGGTGATGATGATGGTGATGATGATGGTGATGATGGTGATGATGATGATGATGATGGTGATGACGATGAGGATGAGGATGGTGATGATGATGATGGTGATGATGATGATGATGATGATGATGGTGATGACGATAATGATGATGGTGATGGATGATGATGATGATGATGGTGATGATGGTGATATGATGGTGATGTACACTTCAAATTCTCAAAACATTGTAGCAGGTACAGAATGCAAAATTATTAAAATATTTCAATTTTTAATTTAATGTGGCTGCCTGTAGAAATCAGTGTACGATGGACAGGGAATATCTTCAGTTGTGAGATCAATGCACTATCGGCATTAACACAGTCGTTATCATGGCAATATATTATATACTTGTTACATGCATAAGGGAAGGGGTATATTCTGGCTTAGAGCATATTCTAGTCTAGCCCATTTCATACCCGGGAGTATAAAATGGCCTAGCCTAGCTTATATCTCGGGTATAACACAGCCTAGCCTAAAAGAACCCCGGGTATATTCAGGGCGGGGGTATAGTATGGCTGTTGCACCGGATCATAGATTTTATATTTAAGTTTACGTAGTGTTTCGCTTCTTAGTCTTGGGGATCTTTGCAGCTTCTTCTTATTATTTTTATTAGCCCTTGGTCATTCCCGCAGCGGCGTCAGCAATGGGAAATCTCACTCTAACCACAACTGCTTCGGACAGAACGGTAGCTTCTCGTGTTGACGGTTTGGAAAGAAAATGTAGGAAGGAAGAATCTGTATGTATGAATGCGTGTTTGTATGTACGTATGTATGTATGCCTGCACGTATGATTGTATGCAAGATAGTATGTATGTTTGTATGTATATGTATGTATGTATGTATGTATACATGTATGTATCTATGAATGTATATATGTATGTATGTCTATTTTGATACATCCTCAAACATGTTTGCCCTTAACGCGCACATTATTGGAACCTGTTGAATATTCGTTTTGCATGCCTCTAGCTCGATACAAAGTGATTCAGTTCGTCCAGCCAATCGGAGCGCGATACTTTTCAAATATTTCACATACATCTCAGTTAGGATTTTAGATTTTTATCAATTACAAATCGTATCGGATGTTTATTGATAAAAAACTTATATATAAAGAGACATCAAATGCTTCAGCACTTTTTATGCAGTACATCAAATACATATTCACTCTATATGTGACAGAGTTGAGACGGTCGTCGAAACGACTAGGTAAGAATTTCCAATGTGTCCGATTCATATGAGGTGGCACTGACCTCGGTGGGATGAAGATCTTCAAACTCATTCTGTACCGATAACCTAAAATATATCAAAGAAAAGGCTGTGTCTTGGTTTGTTTATATCCCGACTCTAGACATCAGAACTAACGGAATCCAGATACTGCTAGAAACACTGGACACAAACAAAGCAACTGGACCCAACAAAATCCCTTCATTTTCCTCAAAACCTGTGCCCTCGTCCTCGCCCCCCTCCTCCAAATCATATTTCCACAATCCCTCAGGACATCCTCTCTCCCACCCAATTGGCTTTGTGCAAGCGTCACCCCTTTTTTCAAGGCAGGT
>NC_061850.1:19209909-19212409 GCF_019202785.1 Penaeus chinensis | reverse complement strand
TGTGTGTGTGTGTGTGTGTGTGTGTGTGTGTGTGTGTTTGTGTGTGTGCGCGTGCGTGCGTGATTTTGCAGCCGTACAGATAGTTCCTCCTTCCTAGTAAAGTGCGTTGAACGAAGCCTTGAGCTGGACCCCAGTCAGACTACAGTATTGGTACTCTAACGGAAGATGTTATAACGGTTTTTTTGTTTTTGTTGCCATTATTTCTTCTCCCACTACTGATCTGTTTACCTTCCATTTTTTTCATCTTCCAAAAAGTCATTCTCTGTCATGTCAGACTCCACATATTAATTATAAATTAATTCTTTATCGGAAGAGTCATTGCTGTCATCGTCAATTTCGATGACAGCTTGTTCCAGCTCAATGGAAACCTTAGTTGTCCATTATCTATAAGAACAAAATAAAGACTTCGGAATTAGAGGATATAATGGTTATTTGCACAGTGGTCTATCAGTGATACTACTTATTGTGGGCCATGGATGATACTCGACACGTTAAAGATATATATATATTTTTCCCACCCCTGCTCACTCCAAATGTACGCGTTCAAAAAAACAGATGTCTACAGCACGATGTGCGCCCCTGTGAGGCACGTTTTATAGTTTATTATGTGACTCCTTTCTCATATGAGAATGGTGATTCCCGTGTTAGTCAACTTTTTTCGACAAAAGTCAATTAAATAAGAAAAAAATGAAACGACTCTTTTCTGCTACAGCGGAATGTAGAATATATATCCAAATAATGTACAATTGTGTCATTCAAATCTTATTGATATTACTGTTGTTGTTTTTTATATCATCAACTATTTTGTTATTCTGGTATAATGTGACACATGCAGAAGAAATTTCTTACTTTGTATTAAAATCTTCACTAATTTTTTCGCTCTAAAATTTGTAATATGTTCAAGCTGTCACCCTTTGAAGATAATTATAGAGGAAAATGATGGCTCATGTAAAGCTGCCCAATCTACGCCAATGATGTTCGTGTTATACAACCGGGCGGGGACGTCATGGTGTAGTAGAATCGTAGTTACTCTGATATGTAGTTTAATCATAGTCTCCTCTGAGAATCGCCTAGGTTTACTTTTATTTTTTTCCTATACAATAAATACTATTGATATATGTACTTTGTAAAATATATATTTTTTTATGTTTCATCGACAAATGTTTGTTTATTAACATAGTTATATTGTCAAAAATACTTGTAAGTCCTCACTTCATTGTACTTAATTATTTTCAGACAGTTGAAGGAAATAAGATGTTAGAACGGGGTTAATAATTAAACATTATTATTATAGTTAAAATTCTCTCTAATCTTGTCTTCCGCTAACGATAAACCTTAACTGACAAATAACTGATATATATTCAGTTTGGCTACTCTGAAATCAGCACGGTCTTAACGGACTAAATACGGCGGTGGAGATACTGTTTGGCCAGAAGACCTCATTCTGAGCTTTAAGGGGCTTAAACCGCCGTCAACCGAGATAGACGGTTTACCCACGTCTCTATAATAACACTAGTGATAAACAACCGAGGACGGGAGTCGGAGTCATAAATGGTCTTCGAGCTGATGAATATAATTATGAGGCCGTCATGTTTTGATTGTCAAGTAGGAAAGTGTTTAAAAACTAAAATAGAATTATATTGTAAACTCTAGCAGCTGATTGCTAATGCATGTACAAATACACTTTGTTACCACTATTATCACCATTTGCAATTTGATAAGTAATACAAGCTTAAGTACATGTACGAAATATCATGCAGTTCTTTAATAACCTAATCCTGGAAAGTCAGGTATGTACCTTTGTTTGCCATAGTAGTTAAAAATTTAATTTGGACCTCAAAGGTTTTTCATATGACACCGCTAGTTTATGAGAAAAGGAATATAAAGTTCTAGAATCCCAGTTCTCACATCAGAAAGCCTTTACTTTTCTTTCCAAAATCATCATATAAGTTATGTAACTAAAGTTATATGGCAATACAATTTTGGAAGGAAATGCTCCTGTATTTTATAGTTAGTTCTAATTTTATTTAGACAAAACAGAAAATTACCTTTGGTCCTTCCTTAAATTTGGTTTTAAGTAAACTTATTATTTGCTATTAGTATTCCGCCTTTACCGAATTAACACTGTGCATATATAAAACTAATGGATTCGTAGTCATGACTTCAGGTCCATGATTGGAATCGAAAAGTAATAGTGATTGAGATGCGATTATTTTTTTTCAACGTTACAACTCCACTTCGTAAATACAAACGCGTGCATTTCTTTTTTCCCAAACGAATTTATCATTATTTTAATATAGTCTAGGATTACTGAATTAAATAGAATACACTTCAGTAACGAGAATTATTACGCTGTCATGATCACGGGACAGCTTTAACCAATGCTCATAAATTTTTTTCATGAATTAGTAATTTACTTTGGTCTAAGGTGTTGCAACAAGATTAACAATATTAAATGATTGTTTTGCAACCATTTACTTATGCAAATTTACGATTTAAG
>NC_061850.1:19169909-19174909 GCF_019202785.1 Penaeus chinensis | reverse complement strand
TGTTTTTTTTCTGCCTTGTCTGGCTCTAACATATTTATTCTTTGTTCGTTCTTTGTAGCACTAAAGATGAAGACGGTCGTCTTTGTAACGTTTGCCAAATAAAAAAGTTCATCACAGCATTGGTTATCATTTTCATCTTAAGATTACGCTTCCCTCGTGGCAAGGCTATAGCTGAAATTCTCACGTCGAATAATATGTTTATATATAAATTATAATATATATATATATATATATATAACACACGCAAACACACGTGTGTGTGTGTGTGTGTGTGTGTGTGTGTGTGTGTGTGTGTGTGTGTGTGTGTGTGTGTGTGTGTGTGTGTGTGTGCACAAATACACGCATATATGTATATATGTACATATATATATATATATATATACACACACATACACACGTCTGTGTGCGTGTGTGTTATATATATATACACACATGTATATATAAGCATATATATGTATATATGTGCTTATATAATATATACATATATGTATATATATGCATATATATGTATATGTACATATATATATATATATATATATATATATATATAGAGAGAGAGAGAGAGAGAGAGAGAGAGAGAGAGAGAGGTATAGCATATGGATATAGTTTTTTCAAGATCTAGTTTGCTATATTGTTTTCCATGAATACTATTTCCGCCAGACCCTGAACCTTCTCCCAGATGAATTAAAACACACCCTCGCGGGTCGGTCTCCATGCATACATAACAAGAGGAAATGAACCAAAGGATTAAGTTGGCGAGAATTCTTTACAACGTTAATAGCTGTGTTCTTTAGTGGGTTCCCGTAACGGCTGAAGATAGGATTCTATTGCGGTTCCACGATCCTTTCGCTGCATTATCGCCATACTTTGTTAACTTGTTACTGCTCAGCGTATGTTCGTCTGGAAAGTCTGTTATGTGTCTATGTGTGTGTGTGTGTGTGTGTGTGTGTGTGTGTGTGTGTGTGTGTGTGTGTGTGTGTGTGTGTGTGTGTGTGTGTGTGTGGTATCACTGGATTATTTCTGCTATGATGTGTGGGTGTGTGTGTGTGTGTGTGTGTGTGTGTGTGTGTGTGTGTGTGTGTGTGTGTGTCTGGAGTCACTGGAACATTTGTACCATATCTCCTGATTCTTTCGCACCCTTATTCGCTTCTGCTTTAAAGCTATTCTCCTTATCTACACAGTTCAAGTGATGTGTTATCCCAAAGCCCATCTTTCTTCGGTACTTACGGAACCGACATTAGCCGTTTTCTGTATGCAAATGATATTCCGACGACTATGCCTTAAATATTCCTCAAGTAGGCCAGCTTGTCTAGCACCGTCTCCAGAGCGACTTTAAAGTTATTGCAGCGAATGTTACGATACCCCGTTTCCTGTATGTATTTTTCTATTTGTTAATTAACGCCAGTTCCTTTACGGTGTATCAAGTTTATCTGTTGTTCCTTTTTTTTTTTTTTTTTTTTTTTTGGGGGGGGGGGGGATTGTTACTTGACTTCTAGAATATTATATCGTCTCTAATAGCAATTTTCGATTATTAATTAGGAGAGTCTATTACATACTTTTTATGCATTAAATTAGTCAAGTTTGTAGAGCCGTAGTATCTCTTAAAACTCATATGATTTACGAACTGTGCCTGTCTTCGAGGAGAGAAAACTTTTGCATCTGCACAGAGCGAAAATTTAGAATATAAAAAAACTTGGAAAAGCTAAGTCAAGATGTCAAAGGCTGAATGAAGGAACAAATTCATTATAACATATGCAGAGAAACTGATAGATGCAATACACATCTAAATTATGCATAGACAGACATACACTTTACATTACGATAAGGTATAAAAAAAAATATATATATAAAAAAATGCAGAAAGGCTATATCAGCAAACTGATTGGTGTAAAGCCTGGCTGAGTGATGATTAAGTAAGGATAGAGAGAAGGGAGAGAACATAGGAATGAAAGAGGAAATGAAAAAGAAAAAGAGAAAGATGAAAGGAAACTGAATATTTTAGGGTCCCTGAAAATAAGTAAGACAGGGAGAGTGAGTGTAATATATCTCGCTCTCTCTCTCTCTCTCTCTCTCTCTCTCTCTCTCTCTCTCTCTCTCTCTCTCTCTCTCTCTCTCTCTCTCTCTCTCTCTTTCTATATATATATATATATATAAATATATATATATATATATATATATATATATATATATATATATATATGTCTATCTCTCAATCTATATATCTATATATCAGTCTATATGTCTATCTATCAATCTATATGTATGTCTAGCAATCTATTTATCTATCTATATCTCTATATATATGGTAATATTCATATATGTCGCTATTTATCTAATCTATCTATCTATCTATCTGCCTGCCTGTTTATTTGTTTCTATTTATCTCCCAATATATATATATATATATATATATATATATATATATATATATATATGTATATGCACATATATATACACATATAGATATATATATATATATATATATATATATATATATATATATAGATATAGATAGATAGATTTGTATGTGTGTATGTATAAATATAAAGATATACTGTAGCTAGCTACTTTTATCTTCCGAGTATAAATCTTCGTGTCACTATATCATTAAGGGAATGGTTATCAAAAGAATCTTCATCTCAAAAGAATCTTCATCTTCATCTCGCAAATATTTGCAGACCGCTTAATTATTCACCACAGCTTCTACGAGCACATCTTTCCCTACTTTTCAGTTGAAGATGTAAATAGCAAGGCTGAAATAAACCACAATAATGTAGACTTCCTTCAATTACAGAACATCAGTCATGTTTTACTTACAATGGTAAACCGATGTTTGTTTCAAGTAAAAGTAAAGCAAACCACAGACCGAAATACAAATAGCACACAGGAAATCATTAATGATGATGCTAAGTATACAATCCTTCCACATGCACAAACACACGCAGATATAATGTATGTGTGTGTCCACGTATGTATATATGAATGTGCCCGCGTGTGTGTGTGTGTGTGTGCGTGTGCAGTATATTTCAACAGGAGAGGTAGCACCTACATTGTTTACCAATATCGTCGTTAGAAATGAAACTTTCGACATGTGGGTAGTATCACACGCTCTTAAACGGAAGTTTTGCCGTACCCATCCGGCGTCAGAGAAAGCCGCAGTGGCAACTAACGCACAAAACGATTTCCATATTCCAATCTTTACCTCGCATAGACTTAACCTCATCTTCGCAGAATCTTTGTTTATCTTTAGGACGAACCCGGGGCTAAATATCGCGTAAACAACAATTAACTCATACTGACGTTTTATGTTTTGGTAATACTTAATTATTTTATTCTAGTAAGGGTTTTTATTTCTTCATGAAAATTACATGCAAATCAAGTGCCATGCAAATATTTCACGTGTTCATGCTATTTGAGAATGACGACCTTATTCTAATTTTGTTATTACCCACATATTTATTTTATGACCACGGTTTTATGTATATATATATATATATATATATATATATATATATATATATATATATATACATGCACATGCACATTCACACACACACACACACACACACACACACACACACACACACACACACACACACACATACACACACACACACACACACACACACACACACACACACACACACATACATACACACACACACACACACACACACACACACACACACACACACACACACTTTTAGGCCTGTTGGCCTCATCTGTAATTCTGCTCCTTTCTGGATTACTAACTTCCCTAGGGCTGGTATGGCAGTGAATGCCATATAGTTGATATATATTCCAAGAAACTGAAGATTACTAACGACATATCAGTCCCCACCTATTGGCTCGCCCCCTTATCTTTCTCTGGAAGTGGCTGTGCAATTCTTAGCAATTTCAGTTCAACTTTGGTACAACTTCACATCCAGGGTTGCCGGATATATCTACTGATGATTTCCCAAATGCGCTGATTGGCTACAAATCTCGTGTTGTGACTGGTTGTCTTACTATTGCAGTTTTCTTTTTTAGATTGAGGGGGTAGAACATGTACTGAAGGAGCAACTAAAGTCTATATAAGCCAGGATGAAATTGTGGGGAAAAAATAATAATGATTTTTTTTCTATCCGTACTTGGGCGTAAAAAGGGAGAATATACAATAAATTATGTAATCTCAAAAATTACCGACAGTGACGTCATGGATTACCGAATATGTCATTAATACGTTACAATATACCGGAAACGTCATGGAAACGTCACTGCATACCGAATCCGACAACCCTCGTCACATCACTCTCCAACAATGTTGACGAGCTGCGAACAGTTATCAAGTGGGCAGATCTGATATCATACACCATGTTCCATCGCCTCCGCACAAAATAGCAGGGGGGGGGGGGCAATCTGCTGTGCCAAAACGACCTCTGAGTGCGGGTTACCCCCCCCCCCCCCCCCAAGCATCCCTCATTTGCTCTGTGCTCTACCAAAAAGCTGCTACTTAGCCATCTGACCCACACCACTGAGCATGCAAGATATGTAGTGATTATAATGAACTTGACCTGCAAAACGAGTTCCACCTTTCACATGTAGTCACCTTTCCCGATTAAGAGCAAAGAACCCTGGATTTGATCCTTACAGATTTACATGACTAGTACCAGCCTCCTCTACCATATTCTCCAGCCGGCCGCAGCAGACACGTAACAGTGTTATAGCTGCCTTCACCCACCGTATCTGTGGAATTAAAATTTTCAAATGTGTCGATTTTCAATTTAAACTTTCAAGATGTAATGTCTCTTATGAGTAAAAATACTGAACACAATTATATTAAAAATCAGAGCATGAATATTATGATTTAAAGATATAAAACTATTGCATTAATATTATGCATAATCAAATGTTGCTTAAAATATTAGTTTCCCTTAAGAACCCAAGAAAAACTTTTATGTCAGAATCCGCCCTAGTACATTTTTCAGTGTATATGGGGGAGGCACATTTCTTTGGTCTAA
>NC_061850.1:19067409-19069909 GCF_019202785.1 Penaeus chinensis | reverse complement strand
AATGATAATAATAATAATAATAATAATAATAATGGCTTTCGGGCCAGCTGTTCTCCTGACGTTACGGATCTCTATAGAAAATCTACAGACTCTTCCGCCGTGCAAGATGACGTGGCTTTGGTGTTTTCTGTTTTTGTCTTTGCTTTTTTAATAAGAATAAGCCTGTATTCTTCCCTTTCCCATTGGTCCATGATCTACATGTACACCTACACTATTTCTACTGTACGTAACACTACTTATACACTACTTACTTTATATTCTGTACTTACCTTATCTTATCCTTGCCTTTTTCCCTTCGATTAATACACCTTATCTTTGTTTCTCATTCGTTTTTTCGGTTTTCCCTCACGGATTCCTTCACTTTTTCCTGCTTTCCTGTCTTTTATTTCTTTTATGTGCCCATTTTTGTACAGTTTTATTATTCCTTTTAATCTATGTGTTTTTAATTTAATTTTAAACTCGCCGTACGATATTTGATAATTGAAATAAACTGCATTATGGAAGCCACCAGTAGAGCAATTCGGGGCAAGAGACGACACTGTATTTTTTAAACAAAGTATTCTGCAAATGAAATACAAGTTTTGCCAAATAGCTAACATTTGATCACCCCTGTAGATTTAATGAAAGGAAATGTAAATAAAACTAACATAAGCAGCAAATCAAAAATTAATACCCAGAACCAAATGCAAAGTTTATCCTAGATTTCAAGACATTAGCATATAAATGAAAAGAAAAAAAACACGTGTTTTCAACATGAAATATAGTATTTTTTTATTTGTTTTTATTATGAAATTGAAGAAAAAAAAATCACAGACATTCTTACTGAACCCTTTGAAAAGCTGCATCAATTTAATTGCATGCCAGAAAAATCAGATTATGATGATGATGAGAATGAATAAGGATTATTGTAAATATATATAAACATAAACATATATAATAATAATTGAAAAAATAATAATGATGTAATAATAATGATAATAATAATAATAATAATAATAATGATAAAGATGATGATGATGATAATGATAATGATAATGATAATGATAATGGTAATGATAATGATAATGATAATGATAATGATAATGATAATGGTCATGGTAATGGTAATGGTAATGGTAATGGTAATGGTAATGATAATGATAATGATAATGATAATGATAATTATAATGATATCAATGATTATAATAAAATAGAAGTAGATATCATTTCACATATACAAGCTAATAGGATGTTTAATGCAGGTAGGCTGGAGGAATAGGTATGTACAGTAAAGGGGATGGAACGAAGGATGTTTAAAAGCAAAGGGTCAATAGGGCGAGAAGTAGATGGTGCGACGGCAAAGGGAAATGCGTTTTTTTTTTTTTTTTTTTTTTTTTTTGTTTTTTTTGGTGTGTGTGTGTGTGTGTACGTGCGTGCGTGCGTGCGTGCGTACGTGCGTGTGGGTGTTCGTGTGTGTGAGTGTGAATGTGCGTGTGCGTGAGTGTGTGTGTGCGCGTTCGATGAATTTAATAATTAATTTTCAGTGTCATGAGAATTCAAGATATGTTTTGTATAGCAAACGTTATAAAATTACTTTCTATTTTGCATATAATATAGAGGCATTCAATTTTCAAGACAACTATATCACACGAACCAATAATGGAAGGCCTACATGAAAAATCATTAAGATTTAAATATGATTAGAATATCAAACCGCATTTAAACTTCTGTTGGCCACCCCTCCGACTTTGCGTCTATCTATCTCTCTTTAGTACATTTAATTTGATCAATTTACTGTCTTTAAAAACTTTCCCATTGGCTAACTTCCTGGAATTATTCAGGTAATCTGGGACATACCCGAACTACTGAACTTCCACATCTCTGTTTAACTGTCTTCTTTTTTTATAACAACATTAGTGTAATCTGCAGTTAATATACAAAACGCCGTTGGAAATGAATAACTCAAATGTAAAACTATTCGAACTCCAACTCAGTGGTAATCCTGTATGTAAAACTGGTATGATCTCAAGCTATTTACATCTTATTACATCCCCTTAAAGATCGGGGCCGCATCTAATTTCCATTCGTAACAATAACAAGTAAAAGAATATTTACGAGGCTGGCTTCTTCCATAATCTCATTTTATTACCCTCCCCACAGAAGCGTGGTGGCTTCGTCGGTAAGGAGACTGACTGGGGTTACGATGTCGAAAGTTTAGGGTACGATAGCCTATGACAAGAAAACTTTTTCCGAATTTCTAAATCGCCTCTAGTCCCACCTCGCCAAAATGGGTACCTGGTTAGCAATAACTATGAGAACTTCAAAAGCAGCCGAGGAAAAAGAAAGGAGTAGGCAACACGATTCCATTAAGCTGTTACCTCAGGGTTACGTAGGAGGAAATAGGTACTCAGAGCCAGTGCTTAGTCTTAGAAAGAGAGGGTATGGAACGAACGTCGATTCTTTGAAGTAGAAATTTAGAGAAAAAAAAAAAAAAAAAAAAAAAAAAGTTGGTCTTATGCAT
>NC_061850.1:19052409-19054909 GCF_019202785.1 Penaeus chinensis | reverse complement strand
TAATTATCATCATTAACATTAACATTAACATTAACGTTATCATTTTCATTATCATTATCATTATCATTATCATTTTCATTATCATTATCATTATCATCATCGTCATCATTATCATCACATCTTATGATGTGATGTTGTCTGCCGTTCTCGTTCTTCCTTCCTGTTGCACTGCCACGGGTATGGTGCAATGCCCATGTCCGAGCTTAAATGATAAATAGAGTTTAGTAGTAGCAGTGGTGGCAGTATTTTCTTCGTAGTAATAGTAATAATAATAGAGTAGAAGTAACAGTGATAGTGGTGGTTATATTAGCAGTAATAGTAGCAGAAGCAGCAGAAGTGGTAGTAGTACTGTTACTAGTAGTGGTAGTAGTAGTAGTAGTAATGGTATAAGTAATAGTAATAGCATATTTTTGTTATCATTATCATTATCGACTTTAAAAATGATACACTAATTTTGCGAGTAGTACTTATTAGATAATAATAAAGAAGATAATGAAACCGAAACAATAACGGAATACGACGTGCAACACAAGCAAAAAGAAACACAATAACGGAAATGCCAGCTATTCGGACTACTGCAACTATTCTCTTTTTGGGTTGCGCGTGCAATGAGTGTCACCTCGCTCACCCGACAATATGAAAACAAGAAAACAAAAACAAAACAAAGGAAAAAAGTGAGAAAGAGAAATAGAAAGCCAGAGAAAAAAAAAAAAAAAACTTGACATTAAGCATATCACAATGTGGCCCAGAAACTGTAAACTTACCTACAGCACAAAACTTCTATAAACTTGAACAATAACTTCGAGCTAAATTTCGCCACCATCAAAACACAGCTGTTATTAAAACCCATAAATTCCCAGAAAACCGGCTCTGCATTTCTCCTCCTCCTCCTCCTTCTGTGGAAATTTCTTTGTGACTTTGTGTAATTCTGAGGGACATTACGAAGAGTGGAGGAGCACAGTCATAGGATTCATGCGAGACCTTTGGGATATACTTACGAGGGTTTATGGATAAAGGTACGTGTAATAGCTGGTGTCTGGCTGCTGCGTCCTTTTCTCCCTTTTTATGATTATTTACAATAAGAAGATAGATAATTAAGTTCATGAGGATAGATAAAGTGAGAAACATACCAACCGATAGACTTATCGACAAACTTCCTACTAATTAATATATAGGTGAGTTGATAATTAATTCTGCTATATTATGTAACAATGTTTGTTAAATGTTTTCACAAATAAAACACCTGTTTGCACTAGAAATGCAGCATATGATATGCTGCCGTAAACATTATTTGATCAACAAAATAAAGCAAGGATATATCGGTATCATTACTTGCCCATTTTGTATTTGGAACATTGTTATTATCATTAATTTTAATATCAATATTATTATCATTATTCTTATCATCATTATCATTATTATAATTATGACTGCGATAATGATAATTATTATTACCATGATTATAGATTATAATTATCATCATAATCATAATCCTTCTTCTTATTTCCTATATTATTATCATTATTATCATTATCATCATTATTTTTATTATTATTATTATCATTATTATTATTATTACTGTTATTAGTATTATTTATTAATTATTAATTATTAATATTATTATTACTATTATTACCATCGTCATTATTATTATTATCATTATTATAATCATTAGTATTATCATTTCTGTTATCATTATTGTTATTACTATTACTTTTATTATTATCATTGCTGGTATTAGCTTTAACATTATTATCATTATTTGTAGTATTAGTATTAACATTATTGTCATAATTATTACTATTATTAATATTATCGTCATCATCATCAGTCGTTATCATAAATATTAACACTATTATCATTATCTTTATCTCATTATCCTCAGCATTTTCACGGATATTATTATTTGTATACATATATTAAATCCAATTCACATGTTTACAATACATTTTTGTAGGCTCTGTTGCAGCTGCACCATTTGCGTCATGGGAAAGTAAGCAGCGGGCATAACGAATGGAGCTTGTTCATATTATTACTTTTAGCAAAATAGTGTAGGTAAACTGTAAGAAATATTATTGCGCATATTTATAAATTCATTTCTGATTATTCATTTATGATTACATTACAAGTACATTTCATTTTGGTTAATAATGTCGTTTACAATGCGATGAATATTTGCTTGTAACATTGGACATAGATGGCGTTGAAGTATGCATATGTATTTTCAATCATTGTCCTGTCATCATGCGTACATCTCCATTTATGTACTGTTCTAAATAAATCTTAATATGATTTAACATAACTTGTTTTATCTGGAAAATCAAAGACATAAATCTAAGGATAAGTTCAGGCAGGTTTCACTATGAATTCATTTCTGTCACATCGAATAAGTTTAACTAAATGTATCACAACTCAGTAAAGTTTTAGCGATTTTCCTTATTGGTAAACCATTCATCTTGCAACATTATAGTATTGGAAATCAACTTTTGTGTTATTCTAT
>NC_061850.1:19044909-19047409 GCF_019202785.1 Penaeus chinensis | reverse complement strand
GCCTTTTGTTCTTGGCATGAAATGTGGTGGGAAATTCCCGTCTCAAATGTCCTCAGTGTGACCGGGGGATGGTGGATGTCCTGATAAGGGCAGTGGCGAGCCGTTAGTACGGTGCTCCGTGGGAGAAATGGCGTGGGAGAGAGAATGAGAGAGAGAGAGAGAGAGAGAGAGAGAGAGAGAGAGAGAGAGAGAGAGAGAGAGAGAGAGAGAGAGAGAGAGAGAGAGAGAATAAGAGAGAAAGAGAGTAGAGGTGGATAGGAGTGGAAGAAAGAGAGACAGGAGAGAAATAGGGGGTAGAAGAGGGAGAAAGCGTCGGGGAGGAGAGAGGGAAGTGGGGGAGTAGGAGGAAAGAGAGGCAGGAGAGAGAATGAGTTGGGGAGGAGAAAGAGGGAAGAGATGGAGTAAGAGAGAGAAAGAGGAAGAAGAGTGAATGAGTTAGTGGAGGACATAGAAAGGAAGGGGCAAAAGAGAGAGAGAGAGAGAGTTAAGGAAGAGAGAGAAAAAGAGGGGCATACAAGAGAGATGTGTGTGAGAGAGAGAGAGAGAAAGGGATAGATAAAGATAGAGACAGACAGATAGATCGAGATAGACAGATAGATAAAAAGACAGATATATATATATATATATATATATATATATATATATATATACATACATATATACATATATATATATATATATATATATATATATATATATATATATAGAGAGAGAGAGAGAGAGAGAGAGAGGGGGGGGTAGGGAGGGAGGGAAGGAGGGGGAGGGACGGAAGAGGAAAAGCGAAAGAGAAAGAGACACAAAGGATAGGGAGGTTTAGGGCAAATCTCCCACTATTTGCGAGCCCGTGGTGCGTGGGTCGTGTTGTGCGGAGAGGGAGCGTAGGAGGTCGATCCTGAATATTACTGAGATCAGAAAAATATCACATTTCTCTTCTTCTTGTTTTTTTCGCCTACGTCTTTTATCGTGATTATTCAGGGTCTGATGTAAGTATGAATGCACTAATGCTCACCCAATCCATACTAGACATTCCATTATGGAATTGTTCACTCTCACTTATACCTTTCTCCATATATACTATACACTGATTTATATGAACGTATATAGATAAACACATGTGTGTGTGTGTGTGTGTGTGTGTGTGTGTGTGTGTGTGTGTATATATATATATATATATATACATATATATGTATGTATATATGTATATACGTATGTATGTATAATAGCATATATATATATATATATATATATATATATATATATATATATATATGTATATATATATGACTGCCGCGATAGCCCAGTGGTTAGCGCACTGGACTCCGGCCCTTGTGGACCCAAGTTCACTTCCCCGTCGCGGCGGTCGTAAAAATGCCTGCGCTCTGACTGCTAGTTCGAGGCCGAGATAACGACATATTGCCTTGAGAAGTCAAGCGCAGGCCTTGTAGGGAAGTCACCACCGTAGGCACAAGTGTAAGTGCGCGGTTGATTAGGAAGAGCATCCAATCAGGCAAGGGTGACACTGCCATATAACCTCTCAATAGCGAATTGAGAGAGGGCCTATGTCCTGCACTGGAATGAATGGCTGTATAATATATATATATATATATATATATATATATATATATATATATATATATATATATATATATTCATACACACATGCATACATACATACATATATAAATATAAATATGAATATATATATATATATATATATATATATATATATATATATATATACTGTGTATAAAAGAATCCATTAGAATGTCATGTGCCTCTTTCCACGGCCCGTTACTGAGGCGCGTCACGGGCGTCCGTGTTATACCTGGAAGCAGTTCATATTCCTAGACCGGCGATTATAGAGATGTTATTTCGACGCCTTTCTTCCTCGGAAACATCCTTCTCCACGATATATTTTGAGGATAATGATACCAATTTGAAAATAATTTCATATCATTACTGAAAATAATTCGGTATGTCGTAAGGCATATACGAGGCTTTTTTTTCTTCCTTTTCTTCTTTTTTTTCTTCTTTTTCGTCTTCTTCTTCTTTGGTGAATAGAAATCCAACGATCAGCAGGATTTTTTTTGGATAACAGTTTTCGAGATTATTTTTTCGTTTGCCTTTATATCTTCATACAGTCTCTGTCTCTCTCTCTCTCTCTCTCTGCCTATCTATTCCATCTGTCGCTGTTGTCATTTTCATTTTTTCTCTATCTATCTTTTCATCTGTCTGTGTATCTATCACTTCTCAACTATCTTTTTCCATGTATCTATCTATTTATACACACACACACACACACACACACACACACACACACACACATAGTATTCTCTCCCTTTACATATCTATATCAAATATACATATATACAAAGAAAACATAAGCATTCTACGAAGCCCAATATTCTGCACGCCACTGTTAATAGCTCTCAATTTCCATCATACAGAGGTATCTGAGCTTCATTTCTGCATCGCAATGCAACAAGCTTGCATAGATATG
>NC_061850.1:19037409-19039909 GCF_019202785.1 Penaeus chinensis | reverse complement strand
GCTGAATTGTCAAAGGATGGTGGAGAACCTATGGCAAGGGGCTTGCATGCAGTCCTGTCTGCCATCTGGCAAACTGGTACCATTCCCCCTGACCTGCTGAGGGGTGTGGTCATCCCTCTCTGGAAGGGGAAAGGGGATTGGTGGGACTGCAGCAATCACAGAGGCATTACACTACTCGGTGCACCAGGCAAGGTACTTGCGCACATCCTACTGAGACGTATCAGAGACCACCTGCTGAGGCATCAGAGGCTGGAGCAATCTGGAATCACTCCTGGTAAGTCCACAATAGACTGCATCCTGGCGCTTCAAGTCGTTGTAGAGCACCGTCGTGAGTTCGGACGTGGTCTGCTCGCAGCTTACAATGACCTCAAGAAAGCGTTTGATACGGTGCATCGCGAATTCCTCTGGGAGATCCTGAGGCTAATAGGAATTTCAACAAGGATTGTTGGATTAATAGTAAACCTGTATACAGGCACTGAAAGTGCTGTAAAGTGTGGTGGGGGCCTGTCAAGCTTCTTCCCTGTTAGTTCAGGTGTGAGGCAAGGCTGTGTTCTTGCACCAACACTTTACAACACTTGCATGGATTTGATACTGAGTACAGCTACTGTCCAAAGTCACTGTGGAGCAACTCTGGGCAATTTCAAGGTTACAGACCTTGACTTTGCTGATGATGTTGCCATTCTATCTGAATCTCTGGAAAGCTTAGTAGCGGCTCTTTATGCATTTAGCAATGAAGCGAAGCCTCTGGGGCTAGAGGTCCCCTGGACCAAGGCCAAGATCCCGGATTTTGGGGGCCTACTAGGAGACCCCGCGCAGTCGGGGTCTCCTAGTTGTCGAAGTCAAAGAGAGTTTTATATACCCCGGTAGTGCAGTTCACGACTTTGGGCTGTCAGACCCGGAAGTCATAGGACCAAGCTACGTATTTTCAAGGTCCAAATACTGTCAGTTTTACTATATGATAGTGAAACCTGGACGCTATCTTGTGCTTCGGAATCACGTCTTGATGCCTTTTGTAACAGATCCTTGGGGTACAGTTAGCAGGACCATTTCTCCAACCAACGGTTGCACCGTGAGACTGGTACAGGACCTGTTACTTGCACAATCCGTGATCGCCAACTCAGGCTATATGGCCACTTGGCTCGATTCCCACAGGATGACCCTGCCCACCCGGTTGTCTCTGTCCGAGACAACCCTGGGTGGAGGAGGCCTGTGGGACGACCGAGGAAGTCGTGGCTTGGGCAGATCGATCAAACCTGTCATGAGAAGCTAGAGATGTGCCGGGCTCCTGCCTGGCAGCTCGCCATGAGGGACCCTCGTAGGTGGAAACAAAGGGTGATAAATTTAATGTTTTTTTTTGTGTGTGTGTGTGTGCGTGCGTGTGCGTGTGCGTGTGCGTATGCGTGTGTGTGTGTATATACACATATATATGTGTATGTATCAATATATATACATATGTATTTATATATGTATATACACATACATTTGTATCTGTTTATATATAAACACATTTGTATCTGTGTATATATATGTATATAGATAAATTGATAGATAGATAGATAGATAGATTAATAGATAGATAAAATCACACACACACACAAACATACAAACACACACGCGCGCGCATACACACACACACACACGCATATATATGTATGTATGTATTTATATATGTATATATATGTTTACAGATAGAAAAATAGATAGATAGACAGATAGATAGATATAATCATACACACACATACATATATCAATTTATCTATCTGTCTGTCTATCTGTTTATATGTATATATATAATATATATATATATATATATATATATATATATATATATATATAATCTGCCGCGATGGTCCAGTGTATAGAGCAATAGCCTCCTACCCTCGTGGTCCCGAGGTCAATTCCCCGCCACGGCAGTTGTAAAAAATGCCTGCATTCGACAAATGGCTCGAGCCTGATCTCACGGAGAGAAAACGACATATCGCTTTGAGAAATCCAACGCAGGTGTGGTAGGGGAAGTCGCCGCCGTGGTTGATTAGGAAGGGCTTCCAATCAGGTAAGGGTGAGACTGCCAAATGGCCAAATGGCCCCTCAATAATAAATTTAATAAATTGGGAGAGGCCTAGATCCTGCAGAACAATAAATGGCTGTTAAACAAATAAACACACACACACACACACATACACACACACACACACACACACACACACACACACACACACACACACACACACACATATATATATATATATATATATATATATATATATATATACTATATCCTTTTACTGCAATATAAGTATCACATGTCACCTTATAAAACTCACGCTCCTGATGAGGTTACCGAGGGATTTGCTGGCGTTCCGACACTCCGGCTGACGCGCCAGGCTGTGCATTATTCATGTGTTTTGAAACGATACAAAGGCTCGTCAAAGAAAGTGCGGACGATTCCTCAAGGAAGGCTGGAGCGAGGAGGCACCAGAATCCCATATGAAGATGAAGC
>NC_061850.1:19024909-19029909 GCF_019202785.1 Penaeus chinensis | reverse complement strand
TGTGTGTGTTAGTGGAGTGTGTACACAGGTCGAAAAATATTACTGTTATGGGGAGAAAAATAAACCATGTTTTTCCCAAGTCAAACCTTAGGCCTAATAAGCGGCCATTCCCTCGGCGACCGATAATCAGCTTCAGGTGAACATTTTTACCTGCGGGTCAGAGGTCACCTACCGATCTCATCACCTTTTTCTTTGTGTGCCAGGTTCCTCCAAAGACTAATTATAGTCCTCCATCTCGTCAGTCAGAAATTAATTGCAATATAGTATTGACCAATTGCAACAAAGGGCTACTTCCTCAAGAAACCGGGGACGTAAATGAAATGCATTCTACTTGTTCTGTCAAGGGTGAGTTATAATGACTATTATTTTAGCAACGCCAGGAAAGTCCTTCGCTCCTGCATGTTCCTTATAAGATTAACGTCGCTAGACTGTGGTTGTCGGAAACGCGTGCATCCCTCATCACTCAAACCTTTTGTGGCCGAGGAATTTTGGGTCAATACTTACTTCGACTATTTTTAAGGCATATGTAATTGTCCCCATGTTGTCACTATGAAATTAATGTGTCGTTGATTTTTATCTGGGTCACTACTAACGTAGACCATTTTAAGGTATATGTTATTTTCCTTGTGTTGCCACGGGGGTAATGCTTAAAAGAAATGGAAATGTGTTGTTAACGAATTCAGTATATTGCCGAGAGGATTGTTAGCAGTTCTTGAATACTTTGGGACATAAATGTCATATGGTCGGTTAAAATAGAAATGGTGTAGATGTTTCTAATAGCGTTGATTAAAATGCCAAAACTACTGATAATGCAGATGATGCTAATTATAACTATAACAATAAAGATAATAATAGGATTGATATTGAAGATTATGAAAATGAGGATAAGGATAATGATAATAATGGTAATGCAGCTAAAGATAGTAATGATAGTAATAACAAGATCAAAAAAACAACTGCAATAATATTAATGATAATAACAATAGAATATTAATAACAATAACAATAAGTCATATCATAATTATTTTCATTATTGTTGTTGTTATCATTATTGTATTATTACTTCTACTACTACTACTACAGTTATTATAATCATTATCACTATTATTATATATTTTTTTATTATAAACATTATTATCATTATTATTATCATTATTATTATTATTATTTCTTTATTATTAACATTACCATCAATATCATTATCATAATTGTTGTTTTCATCATTTTAGTAGTAGTAGTAGCAGTAGAAGTAGTATTGTCATTATACCGACGATGATGGAAATGATAACTACATAAAAAATATAATTATGATAATGATACTCGTTTTTCTCGAATCATGGTCATTAGCAAATTATTGCTGTTATCGTCTTCAGTGTTATCGTTATCATCATTTTAAATGGTAATATATTAATTTACACACACACGCACGCACACACACACATACACACGCACATAAATAAAAGTTTATATAAATAACCTTACAAACATGTATATACATATACATATATTTATATATTTATTCATTTATTTACACACACAACACATAAATGTTTGTGTGTGTGTGTGTGTGTGTGTGTGTGTGTGTGTGTGTGTGTGTATGTATGTGTATGTGTATGTGTATGTGTATGTGTATGTGTATGTGTATGTGTGTGTGTGTGTGTGTGTGTGTGTGTGTGTGTGTGTGTGTATGTATGTGTATGTGTGTGTGTGTGTGTGTGTGTGTGTGTGTGTGTGTGTATGTGTGTGTGTGTGTGTGTGTGTGTGTGTGTGTGTGTATGTATGTGTATGTGTGTGTGTGTGTGTGTGTGTGTGTGTGTGTGTGTGTGTGTGTGTGTGTGTGTGTGTGTGTGTGTGTGTGTTTGTGTGTGTATGTGTGCAAACAATCAAGGTTACCATATTTTTGCCTGCGCCAGTATTATTTATTTTATTATCCAGTTCATAATCATTGTAGTTAGTTAACAATAAAATTCACATCGTCATTCTTATCATAGTGATTTTCATCATCACAACAACTATCAATATGAGGAATCAAAATATTCTCCATTGCCTTTAGCATTTTTTGTTTTCGCACCTCATTTTATCATGGCATATATTCCTCGAGAATCTTGTGTAAATGGTCCGCTTACTCCACAAAATGTATTTATTTCCCTTCTATAAGAAAAAAATGGGATCCTACATCAGCGCAGTTTTACCAAACACGTTAATTTCCGCTGTTCTTTTTCTGCCCAATGATTTAATCTTTTGCGAAGAGACGCCCAAATGATTAGCTCGCTTCCGAAATGATTCCAGCTTGTCTCCTCTAAGAGCCATTTTCTGATGTATCCAACAAGGCATGACAATACCAATCATCTTCAACTCACGTCAGCCTTTGGGCATTTCAGTTCAGTGCGGAAGTGGTCGATGAATTTTACATTTCTCACTTCTTTGTTTTCAGGGTTATCTATATGTCGTTCTTTTCTTCCTTTATTTTGATATACTGAGAACCATGTGTTTTCTCTCTCTCTCTCTCTCTCTCTCTCTCTCTCTCTCTCTCTCTCTCTCTCTCTCTCTCTCTCTCTCTCTCTCTCTCTCGTTCTCTCTCTCTCTCTCGTTCTCTCTCTCTCTCTCGTTCTCTCTCTCTCTCTCTCTCTCTCTCTCTCTCTCTCTCTCTCTCTCTCTCTCTCTCTCTCTCTCTCTCTCTCTCTCTGTCCTTCTTTCTCTTTGACTTACCAGATAATTTACTAGTGAAACTGTCTTTACAAATGAACCGTCAGTATATCTTGCTTTATGATACTACTATTCCTGTTTGAAGTTTTGTCTATGGTTGCCTCTCAGACATAATTGCGTCCTTTTCATGAGACCGAGGGATTATATTTTCTCTGTCACCTTTCTTATTATCGCTTATCATTACTGTCAACGATCTCTTTTTTATGATACATTTTCATGATTACATCGCACCCACACACATCGTGGAAATGTTAAGAAGACAGATGCCGTTGCCTTCGTTAAAACTGATTTGCAAGTATCCATGCAGATAACAACAAGGATACCGTGCATACTCCTACTCAATAGGCGTCTTCAGTACGCGTAATAAAATTAATTCCGGATTAAAGTAAATCCAAATCCGGAGTGCTTGCACATAAGATACAAGACACACTGCCAGGCGCACGATTCAATGCGATTATCAGTAAATTTGCTGTTTTACATGAAAAAGCAGTTATCTGTGTAAGGGCAATTAGCATTCACCCTCGACAAGTTAATATTACACGCTAATGTCGATAAGGAAACGTTTACTACAGAGGAAAAAAATATATATACATAAGTGCCAGTATTATATTATGCAAACATATATCTGTCAGTACAAATAAAATTATATAAATGGCTTCAAAAAGCCAATAAATATTATGGACAGCCGGTATGAAGGCGTCAAACAAAAATAAGACACTTGTAATATCAATTTATATTCACGTGAGTTTTCTCCGAGAGCTCTTTCTCGTGTGTGATCACGGGGCACGGGCGGTTTTTTTTTTCAGGGTGTTGCTAGCGAGGATCATGATAACAAATGTCCACGCAGTTTTGAAGTCACTTTAGTTTTAAGAATCACGAAGTCTTTACTTTAAATTTGAAACCAAATGGTGATGTTATTAAAACTGTTTTTTTTTTTATTCGATTAATATATTGCATAAGTTGGAAATGTTTTTCCAACCTGGAAATAACATTGCCTTTTAAGTGACTGTAAACTCTAGAAATCTGTGGGATTTTCGTTTTTCTTTTCAATGTTGAGAGTTATGTCTGCAGTTTGGAGATCCCATTACTTGTAAAAATGTATATTGATGATTTTTTACATCTGTGACATGAAAATGTCAGAATTCGTTTCATTATTGCTTATCATAAATTTTAATGGCAATTCAACTCCATCTTTCCTATGGAGTTGCTTACGTTGTCATGTGCAGTTTTAATCTTTGAACTCAAAAGTAAAGCCTGGTCCGGAGGTGAATTAAATTAATACTGGATGCTGCCATTGCGCATGCGTATTTGCGATCTGGCTTAAAAACCTGATACTGGATTAACTTATATGCCGCATACAGAAGACGCCCAATGTGCCTTTTGAAATATGTATGATTAAATATACTATATTGCAGCGCAGAGTGAATCCCTCTACCAGACCAGACCTCACTAGACCTCATCGGCGATTTAGAACTATTAACACACTAACGATCATTACCAGCTTCGATCCACATCAAAGCACCCAATTGCGGCAGCCAACTGCCAATTACGAACGAGTGAACGACCGAACCCTCGAGGCGTGGTATTTCGAAAGGGGGGAGAGGGGGGACGGTACGAACCCTCTGTCACGTGGAAGGGAACGCCGGGCGACCATGCGACGTGGCGTGCGTCAGTCACATGGGGAAAGGAGGTTAATGACGTTTCTGGGTAAGTAGATTTCATGAGACAGAATTACTGCCAAGACGGTCGTCATCCTCTCTATACCACTTGACGTCATCATGAAATACTTTCTTGTTAATTACATTAATTTAAGATATTTACTTGCATACCGTTACACACACACACACACACATGTGTATATATATATATATATATATATATATATATATATATAAACATATATGTAGGGAAGTATGCACGCACACACACACACACACACACACACACACACACACACACACACACACACACACACACACACATGTATTTATATATATATATATATATATATATATATATAACACACACATATACATATATAAAATACATATACATATATATATATATATATATATGAAGGTATGCACACACACACACACACACACACACATATTTATATAAACATTATATATATATATATATATATATATAGAGAGAGAGAGAGAGAGAGAGAGAGAGAGAGAGAGAGAGATGGGGGAGGGGGGGGGGGGAGACGAACACACACGAGTGCACATGCATACAGAAATAAATTAGTATATTTATCATTTGACAGATAGATGTATATTACAAATATA
>NC_061850.1:19017409-19019909 GCF_019202785.1 Penaeus chinensis | reverse complement strand
CCCATGGAGGGGGTCCTGCCTGTAAATCATCTCTCAAACTCACTTTGTGTGGATGTGAATGTATTTGCGTGCTTGCGACCGTGTGTGTGCGCATGGGTCCGTGTGTGTGTGTGTGTGTGTGTGTGTGTGTGTGTGTGTGTGTGTGTGTGTGTGTGTGTGTGTGTGTGTGTGTGTGTGTGTGTGTGTGTGTGTGTGTGTGTGTGTGTGTGTGTGTGTGTGTGTGTGTGTGTGTGTGTGTGTGTGCGCCCGCGCGCACGCACACACACTGCATACGTGTGTTTATGTGTATTCACTCACCGTGCCATGAATATTCTTATTGTGCATATCGCTATACAAATACATTTCTCTTCCCACCCTTGTTAAACAAATATCACTCTTTAAAGGAGAAATTCTGCTCAAAAAAATTTTGGGCAAAAACCCCCCCTTTTTTAAAAATTATTTTTTTTAAAATTTTTGTTTTTTCAAAGAAAAAAAGAAAAAAAAAAAAAAAGAAGGGGGAGGAAAAAAAGGGGGGGGGGAGAGAAGGGGGGAAAGGGGGGGGGGGAAAAAGGGAAAAGAAAGGGGGGGGGAAAAAAGGAGGAGAAGGGGGGGGGAGAAAAGGGGGGGGGAAAAAAAAAAGGGAAAAGGGGGGAAGGGAGAGGGAAAAAAAAAAAAAAGGGGGGGAAGGGGGAAAAAAAAGGGGGGGGGGGAAAAAAAAAGGGGGGAAAAGGGGGGGGGGGGAAAAAAAAAAAGGAAAAGGGGAAAAAAGGGGGGGGAAAAAGGGGGGAGAGGGGGGAAAAAAGGGGGGGGGGGAGAAAGGGGGGAAAAAAAAAAAAAAAAAAAAAAAAGGGAAAAAAGGGGGGGGGGAAAAAAAAAGGGGGGGGGGGGAAAAAAAAAAGGGGGGGTTGGGGGAAAAAAGGGGAGAAGGAAAAAAAAGAAAAGGGGGAAAAAAAGGGGGGGGAGAGGGAAAAAAAAAAGGGGAGGGGGGGGAAGGGGGGGGAGGGGAGGGGGGAAAAAAAAAAGGGGGGGGGGGGGAGGGAAGGGGGGAGAGAAAGGGGGAAAAAAAAAAGGGGGAAAGGGGGGGGAGGGAAAAAGAGAGAAAGGGGAGAAGGGGGGAAAAAAAAAAAAGGGGGGGAGAGAGGGGAAAAAAAAAGGGGGGGGGGGGGGAAAAAAAAAAAAAGGGGGGGAAAGAGAAAGGGGGAGAAAAAAAAAAAAAAAAGGGGGGGGGGGGGGGGAAAAAAGAAAGGGGGAAAAAAGGGAAAAAAAAGGGGGGAAAAAAAAAAAAAAAAAAAAAAGGGGGGGGAGGAAAAGAAGAAAGGAAAAAAAAAAGGGGGGGAAAAGGGGGGGGGAAGAAAGAAAAAAAAAAAGGGGGGGGGGGGGGGGGGGGGAAGGGGAAAAAAGGGGGGAGGGAAAGGGGGGAAAAAAAAAAAAAAAGGGAAGGGAAAAAAAAAGGGAAAAAAAAAAAGGGGGGGGGGGAAAAAAAAAAAAAAAAAAAAAAAAGGGGGGAAAAAAAGGGGGAAAAAAAAGGGAAAAAAAAATTTGGGGGGGGGAAAAAAAAAAAAAAAGGGGGGGGAAAAAAAAAAAAGGGGGGGTTTTTTTTAAATTTTTTGAAATTAAAAAAAGGGGAAAAAAAATTTTTTGGGGGAAAAATTTTGGAAAAAGGAAAAAAGGGGGAAAAAAAAAATTTTTTTTTTTTAAAAATTTTTTTTTTTTTTAAAAAAAATTTTTTTTTTTTTTTTTTTTTTTTTTTTTTTTTTTTTTGGGGGGCCCCGGGGCCCCCAAAAATTTTTCCCCCTTTTTGGGGGGGAAAAAAAACCAAATTCCCCCACAACCCCCCCCCCTTTTTTTTTTTTTTAAAAAAATTTTTTTTTTTTGGTTTTTTTTTTAAAAAATTAAAAAGGGGGGGTTTTTTTTTTTTAAAAAAAAAAACTGGCCCTTTTTGGGGGTTTTGGGGGCCCCCCCCCCCCTTTTTTTTTTTTGGGGGGGGGGGGGGTTTTTTTAAATTTTAAAATTTTTAAATTTTTTCGGGGGGGTTTTTTTCCCCCCCCCGGGGAAAAAATTTTTTTTTAAAAAAAAAGGGGGTAAAAAAACCCCCTTTTGTGGAAAAGGAAGGTTTTTTTTGGGGGGGGGGCCCTTTTTTTTTTTTAAAAAATTTTTCCCCGGGGGGGGGAAAAAAACCAAAAAAAATTTTACATTTTAAAAAACCCCCAAAAAAAAAAATTTTTAAAAAAAAGGGGGGGGGGGGTTTTTTTTAAAAATTTTTAAAAAAAAAAAAAAAAAAAAAAAATTTTTTTTTTAAAATGGTGATGATGATGATCATCATCATGGTGGTGATGATGATGACAATGTTTTGTTGAATAAATATATGAATAGACAGAGTTCGCTTCATTCATGGGGGGAACAAAAGTTCCACTTATGAAAACCCGTTCTTCATCAGATCTGTACCCTGTTACGTCATGGTGTCAGTCCCATTCCAGCATTCTATTTTTTTTTCCTTTTTTCTTTTTTCTTTTTTTTTACC
>NC_061850.1:18974909-18979909 GCF_019202785.1 Penaeus chinensis | reverse complement strand
ATTCTCCCATTGCATTTTTGCGATACGTTCCATCTTCCAGTTAAAAGAAAGAAATTGTCACAACGACACTCCCCACCCCAACATATCGATGAGAATGCTCTAAATAACTAGGTGCTAGAGGTTAGCTGTAATTTGTCAATATCTATAAGAATGACTACGGTTTTTCCGAAGATGTTCCTTGATGAGTTCGAAACGTCTTGACTTATGTTCCATTTCTGTTGTGGCAGTGTTTCACTCTACAGTTTCAGTATAATGTGTGATCAAACGCTTCTTCTTTTGTTGCCAGTCCACAGTCGAAGATAAAGCCCTTTGTTTATCTATTGTCCTTATTAGGAAGCTTCCCGCTGCTTCTGCAATGCGATCGCGTTCTGTTTACTTATTTCCAAACGTTAACTAGAAAGAATAAACAACAACAACAGTACTTATAATAATGATAGCAACAACGACAACAACAATAATACTAATACTAATAATATCAGTAATAGTAATAATAATAATAATAATAATAGTAACAATAACAGTAATAATAAGAATTATAATAATTTTGATAACAATAATAATATTAACAATAAATATGATGATAAAAATAAAAGTAACTCTAGTAGTAAAAATCTTGAGTACAAATCACCTTGGGATTCCTGGAAACTCTCAGACCATTAGCTCAGATACCTACCAGCATCATGTAAAAAAGAATGAGCTGAATAGCATTTTCAATCAACCTAATGACAGCTCTGTTATCAGTGGGTGTGAGAACGCTCAATGTTATTCTTATTCTTATTATTATTATTATTATAATCATTGTTATTATGATTAATAATATTATAATCATTATCATTATCATTTTATTATCATTATTATTACACTTATTTTTATTACAATTATTATCATCATTATCATTATCCCTATTGCTATTATTATTATTATTATTATTATTATTATTATTATTATTATTATCATTATTATTGTTATTGTTATTGTTATTGTTATTATTGTTGTTGTTTTTGTAGTTATTATTATTGTTATTGTGATTATCGTTTTTGCTATAATAATAATTATCAAAATTGCCATTGTTATTGTTGTTTTATAATTTCTTGTTACTGTTATTATTATCACTATTATTATTATTAATATTATAATTATTATTACTGTTATTGACATTGTCATCATGTACTGTTATTGTGTTTCTTGTAATTTCTATTACTATTAAATTATAACAACTATTGTTGCTACTGCGACTCTTATTCTTAGCATTAACATCAGTATCATAAATCTTCACGATCATCATCATAAATCATCATTATCATAAATCATTATCACATCATTGGTTCATTTATTTTAAAAATTGTATATATATATATATGCAAGTAAGTAAATGTCAAACTGAGATTTTGCAAAAATAAAATTTTAGAGATTTTTAAAGATATCGTTCCCCTTTGACTGCTCTCTTTATGCACAGGAATGTATTTGTATATTTGATAAAACAAAATAAATTGTAACTCTTATTTTTTTATAATACGTTAATATATATATATATATATATATATATATATAACATATATAAAGCTATATATATACAGATACATATATATAAGATATATAAAGATATATTTGTATGTGTGTGTGTGTGTGTGTGTGTGTGTGTGTGTGTGTGTGTGTGTGTGTGTGTGTGTGTGTGTGTGTGTGTGTTTGTATGTGTGTGTGTGGGTTTGTCTATATAAATAATATATATACATATATACGTATATTATAAATTATATATATATATATGTATATAATGTATATATATATATATGTATATATATATGTGTGTGTGTATATATATACATATATATACATATATGTATGTATATAATGTATATATATAAATATATATATATATATATATATATATATGTATGTATATATATACATATATATAAATATATTGATATATATATATATATATAACACACACGATATATATATATATATATATATATATATATATATATATATGTGTGTGTGTGTGTGTGTGTGTAATTGTGTGTGTGTGTGTGTGTGTGTGTGCATATATATATTTATATATTTATGTCGTGCCATTAACTACTTGGCGCTATATTGACGTTATGTAGTTGACTAGTCTATATACTTAGGTGGCTGACCCACGATCCTTCCTCAGGGGAGTAGTTAGTTAGGTAAACATTGTTGGAGGTTCTCAACCCACCATAATATCTACGATTGACTCACCCACTACCGTATCTAGATGAGACTTGCCCAGCATATGCAAATCCGTGCGTGTGCTCACGTGCGCAGGGGATGTGCGTGTACACACACACACACACACATATATGTATGTGTTTATTTATATATATAAATATATATATATATATATATACACATACATATATATATATATATAGATACATATATAAATACACACACACACACAAATATATATATATATATATATTTATATATATATATGTATATATATATTTATATATATATATATGTATATATATATGGGTATATACAATATATATATAAAATTATACCGACTAGACGGACGTGCCAACAACAAGCCAAGGGTGTTGTTGGCCTTACCTGTTATTTTGCTCTTCTCTGGAATATTATATTTATTTAGGCTACTACGGGTGCTGTGCAGTGACTACTCCGTGATTTCCATATTATCAGTGTAAATTCCAGAAATCGAACTTTACTTGCGATACATCGGCCCCACCTACTGCCCACCCCTTCCCTATTTCTCTGGATTTGTGTACCGTTGTTTTTAAGTATGGCGCGTCTTCGGTACAACAGGAAAACATCATATTCTCTTAAAAACAGTTGTGGTTACAGTGAAATGATTCAAAGACAAATGGATTTAGACATTTTTCATGCCCGGGTAGCATTTAACGGTGCATACCCATACTCCGGACAAGGAATAAGGAAAAGAAGTCCCAACCAGCTACAAACATTTTGAAGTTCCCCGACTCTGGTACAGTTCCTCAAGTCCAACGTTACACCCCTCAACAACAAAATAGACGAGCTGCACACTATCATCACTTCTGAATCTCCGGATATTGTAGCCATCACAGAGACGTGGCACATCCAAGCGGACAGCATACATATCTGGCTACAGCAAGTTCCATAGCCTTCGCACAAGCAAACGAGGAGGAAGGGTCCTTCTGCTGTCCCAAAGCGACCTCTCGCTCTCCTCCTTAGACGTGGAAGTTCCGGAAGACCTGGATTGTTGTGACCTGCGTGTGCGATATCCGTCATGCAAGATGATTATATGTGGTGATTTGAATGTAATAGACACCCTTGACCTGCAAAATGAGCTCCATCTTTCACAAATAGTCAACTTTCCCACTTATGAACAAAGAACCGTGGATTTGATCCTTACAGATTTACATGACTAGTACCAGCCTCCTCTACCATATTCTCCTAAGCCTCACCTTATTCGGCGACCCACGACCCATCGCCATTACTCTGTTGTCCAGCATGCTGTGCGAAAGCTTTGTCGCCGACTGGGCTTGCCAGGACCTCGTGCCCAGCGTTCGGCAACATGCGCTCCTCCTCTACCACACACTGCCTTGTCAGTTTCGTTGACTTCATCCTTGCCCACCTCGACAGTCGCAAACCCTCTGTCACCAGTATCTTTGTAGATTTCAAGAAAGCCTTCGACCTGGTGGACCATGCCACGATCATCTCAAAAGCAGCAGCTTCCATGGGCATCAGGGAGTGCCTCATCCCCTGGCTGGCAGACTTTCTCTCTAACAGACAGCAGGCTGTGCGCATGCAGGGTCAAGTTTCCAACCTCCTGCCACTCACGTGCAGAGTACCCCAGGGGACTAGAATGGCCCTCTGTTCTTCCTTGTCATGATTAACGACGCTCTCCTGGACACCGAGCATCGCTGGAAATACGTGGGTTACTCGGCCATCGCTGCCGCCATTGGCAATTCCTGCCCTGATCATTCCGCCATCCAGCGCACCCTCGACAACCTCCTCTCGTGGACCACCGCAAATCACGCCACTATCAACCGCCAGAAGTCGGTCGTGATTCCATTCGACTTCACCATCCCCGCTCCTGTGCCCATCCTCACGCTGGACAACCATCCGCTCGACGTAGTCTGTTCCACCAAGTTGCTCGGCGTCACCATCAACGATAAGCTCTTCTGGACGCAGCACGTCAGAGACATCGTGAGGTCTATCTCGTATAAACTTCACATGCTGCGTCGCCTGGTGTTTCACTTCCGGAGCTTCAAAATATCTACAGGCTATTCATCCTACCCAAACTGACCTACGCCTCCCCCTCTTGGTCCCCCTCCCTCACCGCCACCTAACTGCTACCACTCGAGATGATACAGAAAGGGCAGCCAAGATTATTCTCGGTTCAGCCTATACCAGCTATGACTGCCTTAGGCCTCACCCGCCACTCACTACACCACCTCACTGCAGCAGTTTGGCCTGAAGCTGCTGTGCCAATCACGCTACCGCGACCTGCTGCCCCCGACGCGCCGTCGCCTCGCCGGCCCTACGCGCCGCCAACAAACTGACCGCTACCACCAGAGCACAATACCCACTGTACTCCGACTCATCTACGAGCACTAGTCAATGGACCGCCCACCACACCTCTTCTACGAGTCCACAGTTACTATTCCATATCCCAGCTCACCTGTACTTGAACTTGTCTTTTGTTATTTTATTTCCCTTGCTTCTTTTGTTGTTTCCTATTGATTGTTAGTTTTGTTGTTGTTTTTTATGATTGTTTATGTCTCTTTATCTGTATTTATATGTATATTTCATGCGTGAGATTAAAAAAATCGATTATTATTATTATTATTATTTTATCATCATCATCATCATCATCATCATCATCATCATCATCATCATCATCATCATCATCATCATCATCATCATCATCATCATCATCATTATTATTGTTATTATTATCATTATTATGATAGTGAATAAACAGCCACATGATTTGTGTGTGTGTCCATAAATAAAGCATAAATTGC
>NC_061850.1:18949909-18952409 GCF_019202785.1 Penaeus chinensis | reverse complement strand
GTCATACTTCCTCGCCGCATCCAGTATCCGAAACACATAACTTAGATTTACGCAATTACGCCCATGAGTTTCTATAACTTTCGTATAAATTCTGAGATTAGATTGGTCCTTATAAAACGACTTTTATTAACGTTCCGGGTCATAACATTAATCGATAAACTCGTAAGTAAATGTCTATATCATAAAGTAGCAATAATCAATAAAGAAAAACGTAAATCTGTCATATTATTATAAAATTGCCTTGTTTACAAACTCCAATCCCTTGACAATTGATTTATTTAATTAAAGGAATATAATAGTAATGATATGACCTTCTTTTACTGTGTTATCGAAGAAAGAGTTCATAAATATATTATATCCCTCATAACCTTTTTATTACTCTCTTATTGTGACTTTATTGCATGTGATAAATTCTGAAAGCGGGATTGTAATCTTTGAGTGGACAAAGGCTACGGAGTCTGCGCCACAAAGAACATTTCTCAAGCAATGCAGTTTAGAATCTTTGATATATTATTGTGTACAGGCTTACACACAGTCGGCCATTCGTGCCCAAGGTGGTCTTGGTTATTTTTAGTTAAAAATATTGCTGTTTAAAACTCGGACTTGAAGCATTAATTTGTGTGTATGTGTATGTGTAAGTGAATGAGTGAGTGAGTTAATGAGGAGTGAGTGAGTGAATGAGTAAGTGAATGAGTGAGTGGGTGGATGGGTGGGTGGGAGGGTGGGTGGATGAGTGAGTGAGTGAGTGAGTGGGTGGATGGGTGGGTGGGAGGGAGGGTGGGTGGATGAGTGAGTGAGTGGGTGGGTGAGTGGGTGATTGAGGGAGTGAGTGAGTGAGGAGTGAGTGAGTGAGTGAGGAGTAAGTGAATGAGTGAGTGAATGAGTGGGTGGGTGAGTGGGTGATTGAGTGAGTGAGGAGGGAGTGAATGAGTGAGTGAGTGAATGGGTGTGCGATTGAGTGAGTGAGTGAATGAGTGAGTAATTGCGTGGGTGGGTGGGTGGGTGAGAGCGTAAGCGCGCGTGTGTGTGTGTGTGTGTGTGTGTGTGTGTGTGTGTGTGTGTGTGTGTGTGTGTGTGTGTGTGTGTGTGTGTGTGTGTGTGTGTGTCTGTGTGTGTGTGCACGCGCGCGCGTTTGTATAAGCACATAACAAACAAATGCTTTCAGGAAGACGAAGGCTTAATAGAATGCCAACGAGAGGCAGAGAACGTGTCTCCTAAATTCCCTCAAGGTCTGCCTGGCATTGAGGTTCCGCGGCGGGAAGAAGCAAAAAGCAATGACAAGAGTGAGAACATAGCATAAAGCACCCGGTGAAGGACGAGTGGAGTTACTTAGCTCACTTAGCCACTGAATAACGGCTGAGGCGCTACACTGGGATGAGATTTTACTGAAAGCGTTTGAGTGAATTTCCTCAACACAGAGAGCAAGAATGCAAGACCAATCTTCTTTTCTTTTTTCTTTACTATGCAGTCGAGGAGAAAGAAACTCACTCTTAATGAAGAAGGGGGGGAAGGCAAGGCGAAAGAGAAGAATGTAAATCTCTTCGTGTATACAACTGAGAAAAGAAAACAAAAAGAAGCATAGTTTAATATATCCACGTAAAGAGCATGAATTATGTATAAACCAGATAATTTCCTGCACTTTCAAAAATAACAGATTACTGACATTACCGATTTGCGAAGTTCAGCTCAGCGCACGTGATTCCACAGCCTCGCAAATTCCATCGGAGGTGATGCTATCTGGTTTTATCCAAGTTTCTTGAAATCCTTCCAAAACTTTTCACTCGGACTGTGTGGAGTTTGAAAATCGCACAGCGTCCTTCCTATCCTCTTAGAGTCTACCAGATATCAGACATTCTTGGGGGTCTTACAGCAGCCCTCGCCGCCCATCACGCCCGTCGCTGCCCGCCGAGAACCTGCTCACTCGCGTGCTTCGATCTTTTCATTATATTTTAGCTTCAAAATATTCACAAAACAACCGTTAAACATTCCAATATAATGCCAAAACCCTAATGTTTTTATCCATACACCTGTTTTCACTGCTGCAAGTTCTTTGATAATGCATTTTCGTATTTTCATCCAAATCCCTCTTCGAGAAAGCTCCTGCAATTTGCGAAATGTTTACGGACTGGCCTGACTCTCTGCGCTGTCATCATCCCGCTCACTTCCTCTCTCCCCGAGTCATGTCATCTCGCAGGGGACACTGAAGGAAAGGGTTTACGCTGCTTGATGCTGTACTCTGTCATCACATTTCATTTCTTTCTCTCGTGTTGTTTGTATTACTCATGTTTTCAGAAGTAAAATATGTCGCATTTCCAAGAAGTTAGTTGGTGTGTCTTCGGAACTGTTTTTATACCCCGACAGATTCTTTTCCTCTTTGCATAGAGCGTAGTTCTTCCCAAGCCAGAAGCGTGTTTTTGTTGCTTCTTTCACTCATATTTCTTTTTCCTTCTCTTCTTACCTTCTTTACCTTAACATTCATCGTTCATATTTTTTGTCATTA
>NC_061850.1:18879909-18884909 GCF_019202785.1 Penaeus chinensis | reverse complement strand
CATGTTGATAAAAGAAAATATATTTAACACAGAAATAGCTACATAACCAGAATGTATATGGTTCATACAAACTGTACAAATCCTAGTCGTACAACACATATAAGGGAATCATATTAATTTTTACATAACTTCGAACATGCTTTTAAGAGGTGATTGGTGGTTATTTCATGGTTTTCATACCGTTTCCATAGGGCAAATATTTTGCCTTGGACTGTTCTAAACTGACGGCGCTGGCGACGTGTGTGTTTACCATCCTTGACAAGACGGACCTCTACAGTTACATTTTTTGCTTCTTTGTACAGTAATGGCACTAAAACATAAAATGGAATATGAGAGCTGCCTGCCATACCATTCAACTTTCTGTGGTATCCCTCTACGTCATTGTTAGTCCGGATACTCTGCCCGAATACAGTCCAGTCACTTGGCGCCCAGATTCCATTGATCCAAGTTTCTTTAATATATTCCATTAGAATTTGAAGTGGTCCAGGAGGCACTTGTAATTCAACCTGTTCAAATGTTGTTTTTATGTGTTCTTCAGGGAGGAAAGGAAGTGCCATGAGCTGCCTTATGAAATCCTTAGTTGGCCGATGATTCATGTATGGTGCAGCCAGTCCTATTTCTTGGATTGTTCTCCAAATGGCTTGATTCCAATGGGACGAGCATCCTTGCAATTTTACCATCGGGAGTAATGTCCTGACAGCCGACCATACAGGTCAGGTCAGTTCGTCGTGTTATTACTATTCCATAGTAATAACACGGAAATGTGTTTTTCCCTCGGAATGATGGAGAATGATAACAGAAATGGATCTTCATGACTTGTAAGGTTGCTTTTGAAGTATTATGAAGCTTCATTTTAATCGATATTACTATTATTATTATCACCATCATTATCAATATCATTATCCTCATTATTGTCCTTATCATTATAATTTTTATTACTATTATCATTAGCATTGCCTATACCATTTTCATTATCTTTATTATTATCATGGTTATAAATACAATTATGATAATTACTATTATTATCATTATTAATGTTATCATTGTTGTTATTATCATTGTTATCATTATAATCATTATAATCATTATTATCTTTATTATTATTATTATCGTTATTATTATTATCATTATTATTATCCGTTACATTATTATCAATATTATTATTACCAATACCATCATTATCATTACTATCGTTATTGTTATTATTATCATTATTATTATGAATATGATTATTATTATTATTATTATCGTTGCTATTATTATTAATGCCACTATTAATACTACTGTTAGTGCTGCTACTGCTATTACTACTACTATTATTACTATCATTATTATCATTACCGTTACTATTAGTATTAACATTGCTGTTACTATTACTATTACAATTACTATTACCATTATCATCATTACCATTACCATTACCATTACCATTACCATTACCATTACCATTACCATTACCATTACCATTACCATTACCATTAAAATTTCCATTTCCATTTCCATTTCCATTTCTATTTCCATTTACATTACCATTAGCATAAGAATAAGAATAAGAATAAGAATAAGAATGATAGTTATGATAATGTTAATAACAACAAAACAAGAACAACAACAACAACAGAACAACAGCAATAATAATAATAATAATAATAATAATAATAATAATAATAATAATAATAATAGTAAAAATAATAATGATAATGATAATAATGACAAAAATAATAAATATGGACGAATTACACGCCTTGTGACGAGGCCAAGTACCAGTGCTTCAGGTGCGAACTGGCGCACGAGGCCGTAAGAGCTGGTTTAGTAGACTGTGGGTATAGATTGTGGGTGTAGATACCACCTGTGAACCAAAGCCAAAAGTGTTGAGAAATTCTAACGTCTGAGAATATGAGAAAAAAAAGAAAAAAAAAACACATTCGAACAAAAAATTGCCTTCCCCCTTTTTTTTTCTTTCTTTTTTTTGTGTATGTGGGGTGGGGGGAGCATGATATTGGACAGCGGATGACGGATCTGTAGGACCTAAGGTTAAATCCGAGTAGGGGATACATGATACTTAATAGTGGCGCTGACCAGCCGCATTGATGGATTACTCTAATACGGCTTTTAGATATGAGAGTAAATAAAGAAAGCAAAAACTGGCCTTATTTCCCCCTGTAACTACACAGTTATTTGTTTATGCTATACCTTAGCTGTTCCTAAACGCATCGTCATTCTAGCGGTCCTTGTTACCCTCTCACTCATCTTGACAGTGTCGCTCCACCACGAGAGGAAGCGTGAGCGCGCCCGCCTCCCAGTCTTCTCAAAGGCCTTCGAAGGCCTTCCATTTCGGCGATTCGGTTGTATTAATCAAGCCTTTTGTAACGTAGCACAACTTTGGAAGAGTTTTAAATGAAGCATTTACATATAAAGAACTTTGATGAAGCACATGCATTCTGCTGTGAAACTCCCACTTCATTCGTATTTTCTAGATATCTATTCAGAACCTTGCGCATGTTATCTATCGTTCTGTGCAAGCCTCCGTGGGGCAAGTAAGCGTATTAGGCTTTTTGATTAGTTTGTTTTAGATAAACTACAGTTTTTCTGAAGTCATTTGCCTTTGTATGTATATATGGATGTGTATATGTATATTCATGTGTGTGTGTGTGTGTGTGTGTGTGTGTGTGTGTGTGTGTGTGTGTGTGTGTGTGTGTGTGTGTGTGTGTGTGTGTGAGTGTGTGTGTGTGTGTGTGTGTGTGTGAATGAGTGAGAGTCAGTGAGTGTGTGTTATTTATATATAGTGAGAGAAGATAGTTACAGTTCAAACCTTGTATCTCGTCTCTCCAACTGGTGATCAGGGAATATGGGTCACAGCCTCTGCAAGAGCCTGTCATGTTGCTTAATTTCCGAGCCATCACGGGATTCCACGAGTCGTTTGTCAATGGTGATATTAAATGATCAACATTTTTACAGTACCCACAAATACGTACGATAGTATAGATAAATAGATAGACAAACAATCCTTGAAACGAACAAGATACACCAGAAAATCACTGTAATAAAAATAATAATATACACTGATCTCAATTCCATCAAACAGTAAAGAACACTAGAGAATAAGCCGACATTTTACTTTTGTCACAAACCTGTTTCATGTATTAGTGTTGGCAAACAAAGAAAATGTGATCTAATGAAGAAGAAATGAATAATTATGAGAGAAACAATGTATACGAGGAAACATAAAGGAGGTAAAAAATAATGCAATAAAAGGGAGAGTGAAACTGAAAGGAAACAGATGTTGAGAACTTGAAGCAGCTAACAATATAATCTTTCCTACTTAAATATTCTGCCAAAAAATGGTTCCAAAAAGTTGATATTTACATGAAAGTTGATGAGACTGAATTCGTCAACAGGATTAACTAATTCCAAATTGCACTATATTACAAGGTCGCTTATAAATCCTAAAGGAAAAAATCGCATGGACTCTATAATTATCATTCCTATATTACTTGTACATGCAAACATCGAAAAATGACCGGATTACAGAATATAAACTGTTAATAAGCTTGGAAAATTAAACATTTTACATCCTGCAGGTTGATTTATTTACACTAGTCATATGTATAAGGGAAGTGAGATTAATAACATTTTATTTGCCTAAGAGAATTGTTTCCAAAATTAGTTTTTCTTCGCATTATATTTGCCTAAGAGAATTTTTCCCAATTTTTTTTTTTTTTTTTTTTCTCCATATGCAAGCTTTATTCAGTCTTTATCGCCAGTGTCTCGTGAGTTCCATCTGATACTGCTTTAGGCGAAATATGTGGGGCTGTGTGGAAAACCCTCCATATAGATACACTTTTTTAACCATTTTAGGTGCGAGGTAGATTTTAGACATTATTTTCTAGGTAATCTTAAGAGTTTGCTTGCTCGGAAGGGAAACAAGGTAGACGTATGGTTTTATCTCGGTTAATTAAAGTTTTTTTGCATTTTGCATTTTAAAAACAAGGTATGGAACATTACACTATCTTCACACTCAAAATCATGGATATGTTTTTCACCCCCAAAAAATACCTGAGGAAAGTACGACTGATTGACAAGAAAAATGTAACAGTGTCTGTTATATCAGCTGTGTCAGACTACTTTCTCCCCACGACTCTGAATCCCTCGTGCTCTTCTTTTAAAATACACCTTACACATAAAGTGCTGCAAGAAAATACATGCGCAAATAGATTTCTACACGAAATCCCCTCTCCTTTCGTATGTGGAAATATCTGCTGTTAGTCGTGTGCCAGAGGCCTTGTTTATACTTCGGCAGCTACGAGAAAGAAGCTTTTAGTCTGTTCGTGAAGTATTGCATTGAATTCAGTTCTCCATTATCATGACAAAGACTAATACAAGGAGCGATAAAGTGACAAAGATAATACTGTTTATTGTGGTGATGGCAACGCTATCAAGACACTGATTTCAATAATAAAAACAATAACAATAATCATAATATTAACAATTAAGAGATTTTGGAACAGTATTCAGCAGAATATCCCCTGCCTTTGGTTACGTACAATTGTTTTGTTGTGAGTTATGTATTTAATTCACATTTATTAGAATCTCTACCCAGAACTTTGTGCATGTTCTGCGTCGATATTTCTTCCTAGACTTCGTCTTCAGGGTGAATTTAGCAGCTGTTGTCTAATGTTTCAATAAATTTACTTTGTAAATATATATCATATGTTGTATTTCGTGAAGATGATATGTGTTTTGCTATGCAGGGGTTTGTAAGTATTGCTAGCTTTAGGCAAGTTGATGCTCATTGATGTTCAGCATTGGCTAGGTTCTCCGTCCGTTCTCTCTTCCTCGTCTTTCTTGGGGATTCCGTTGGTAAATGTGGGTTTGCTTCATTAAACGATTAAAATAATAGCACGCAAAACGAAAACTATGGCAGAGGGAGATTGACATTAATGGGGGTAAATTATCTCTTACATTTCCGTGACGAACAGGAATATATATATATATATATA
>NC_061850.1:18874909-18877409 GCF_019202785.1 Penaeus chinensis | reverse complement strand
TAAGGTCTTAAAGTACAACCTTCTTAAACGGTGGGTTTGGGAAGTGTACCTTCTTAATTACGTATAAAGAGACTGACTTAATCTTTATCTTCGGGAGACTTGCAAAAGTGATAAAAATAACGGCGAAAAAAGTAATAATTTTCATCTGGAAGTCTAGAACAATCAATTTTGTATTATTTTGATGTTGATAAAATATTGGTAAATGGTAATACTGGTAATGCTATTGATAATTATTGATACTGATAAAACTAATGGCAAGAGCATTGGTAATAAATTCTGTTATCAAAGGCAATATTAATACTAAGTGATATTGATAAATAATACGTAATATCGACTTAGGAACAATTTCCAATGGTGCGAGTGTCCAATTATCTAGTTCTCTGATCTGATTCATTTCACATTCATTATGATCTATATTTTGAACTTGGTTTATTATGTAAGGCCGATTTTTTCTTATCCTTTTTTTCCTTTTAGGCCAATGACGTTCGGATGACCTGAGAAATGAATTTAAAACGAGCTTTAGTAATTATTTGTCTTTTCTTTGGAAAATAATATAAATAAATTTCCCTCAAGAAACAGCATGCAATGGAGAATAATTATCGTTTGAGCTTCGTCTCCCACGCCAGCCACCAGCTGATCGCAGATTACGGGTCACCGCGTCCGCGAGAAACTGCCAGGGTAAATATTTTCAAGCCACGTCATGATTCAGCTGAAATGAAGACCACTTAATTACTCCTGGTGATATGTACGATTTAACTTAACTGTGTAAAAGTTATTAGACTTTAAGGTAATTGGATGCCAGTGATAAAATATTCTAAATACGAAAATATATCGCCATCAAAGTTATAATTAGAGCCAATCACAATGTAATATCCAAATAACAAGAGGCGGACTTTAAATATATACCTTAATTGATAACCCACCTGAATAAACTAAAAAGCAGAATAAACTAAAGAAACAATAAGATAAATAGAAAGGATTGGAAATTATAGAAAACCTTATCTCGCCGCGATATCAAACGTCATGACGTGAATTCATGATAAGAAAAAAGAAAGAAATAGCAACGTAGAAAATTCATTAAACTCTAAAACTGACCTTCAGCCATGAACACTTTCCCGCGTCCCAAGTCTATTTCGGTAATTAGTATTTGTATTTTATCTGTGGCGCACAAAGGGACTAATGAAAGGGAAAGCAAATAAGGAGATGAACAGTGAACAAAGAACAGAATGTAAAAAAAAAATTCGGCATGATAAAAGCGAAGAAGCCAAGAATAAGAAAACTCAGGCTAGGTCGAGAAATTGAAACGTTTAATTAACAACAGATTCTTCTTCAGTGTTGGAAAAATCCTCGTATAAAGATTGCATTTGAATTAAAGCTGAACAGAGGCTGGATTCGTCTCCTAGAGAAAGGTATATGAAAGTGTTCGCTCATGTAATCTCAAGGGATAAATATTCTTGCGAGCTGCATGAATACTGTATACAGTTTATACAACATTTTGTATGCATATATCTACCTGTCTCTCTATATCTCTGTCTGTCTTTCGATGTGTCGTCTATCTATATATTTGAAGATTTATCTCTCTCTCTCTCTCTCTCTCTCTCTCTCTCTCTCTCTCTCTCTCTATATATATATATATATATATATATATATATATATATACACACATATTCACCAATCTGTCTTTCTATATATTTGTCTATCTACATCTAAATATTTGTTTACCTATCCGTCTATTTATCTGTTTATCTAAATATCTATTTACCTATCTGTCTATTTATCTGTTTATCTCAATATCTGTCCGTCTTTCTGTCCCTCTGCCTGTCTGTCTGTCTGTGGATTAAAAGTGTATGTTATTAATCCTCTTTGCAATGTATTCCAATACCCCTGAACCTTTTTCGACGACGTCCGCCAGTGACGATTTGAGCAACACTGATGGTCACTTGTTTATTGTTATTCTCTATCCATCTCTACTTGCAAATAACGGATCTAATTCTTGAAATTTGCAGGTCTGATTTTTTGTTAATAGACAGTACAATATATAGTGTAAATGGGACATAAAATAAAGTTTTTGAATCTGTAAATAGCTTAACAGATTTATCCCCAACACAAAGAAACCGCATAGAACAAATACATAAAAACAACATTATATTTTTTTACGAATTCATGAAACTTGATCATCGCAGTGCAGTAAATCCAAATTGATATTTTTGAATGTTTTACCAAGCTAGAGATATTTTATTTGTAATGTAGGAGCTACGCAAAGTAATATGATAAAGAGAGGGATTTCATTATTAAAAGAAAGAAGACACATAAGCAGGCCAATATTTATATCGGTAATAATGGAAGAAAATATAAAAACATATATACTTGCATGAATACACATATACATGTATAAATACAAATACAAATATATATATATATATATATATAAGTATATATATATATATATGTGTGTATATATATGAGTGTGTGTGTGTGTATTTATATATATATGTGTGTC
>NC_061850.1:18812409-18817409 GCF_019202785.1 Penaeus chinensis | reverse complement strand
TTATTATTATTATTATTATTATTATTTTCATTATAAGTATCATTATCATCATCGTTATCATTATCATTATCATTATCATTATCATTTTCATAATAGTTATCATCATTGTGATTGTCATTACCATTATCATAATCGTTATCGCTATCTTTTTATGAATTATCACTCCCATTATTAATGATAACAGAATAAACTTATTTTTTTATCTATGTGTGTTCGTGTATATGTCCTGGATGTGTGAGTTGGTAGGTACATGGACACATCCACATTTAAAAAGAAAGGAAGGAAAGAAATAAAAAATGGTAAGAAAATAATATCCAAGACACGCCGAAAGGCCAACACGAACAACAAGGCCATGTCCTAACCCTCGCAGATGTCATGATCCTGGCCATAATTTCTCCCCGGGAGTTATAGTCTCATCCTCAACATCCTGCTCCTCTATTCATACGTCTTTTTCTCCCCGTTTCTCATTCTTCTCTTTCCGCCTTCGCACGTTCTTGCTTCAGAGAGAAATATACGGAAATATGCATGTGTGGCAGTGCGAGAATATGTTTGCAAGTGTTTTTGTTTGCCTTAACGTTTGTATGTGCGTCTATATGTATATATGTATAGGCACAAAAATGTATATGGTGCAATATAAACCGACATTCTCTTCGAATATCCTGGCAAATACGAGATGATCCTGCTGAATCCACATTGTAAAAGTAGAGAGTGATTGAAAGTGAAAAATGTCCAGCTGATTAATGCGAAGTTCTTGTACCAAGTTCCTTGCCTTGGCATAGTAAAGTAAACGCGCATGTAAGACGGCAAACGTTTTGCCTTTGTATTCCCGAGAGATGGCAAAACCACTACGAACAAAGCTGGCAGCTGTGAGTGATTGACATAATATTTCAGTCTGATATTCCGGCAACACAATTTGCACGTCCCTGACAGACTTGGAAAGAAAATATTTTTATTTTTTTCTATTTATTTAGTTTTTTTTGTCATTATCATTATTTATTCAACAGCGCAAAATTTGCTAGATCATTTTTAGAGCTCAAACTGAAAATATTTGTCGTTAATAACCTACTTCATTAGTCTTGATGCCATGACTTCTTCTTTTATGACCTCTGCTTCACACTGAGGGAGGAAGCGAGAGGGAGGGAGGAGAGAGAGAGAGAGAGAGAGAGAGAGAGAGAGAGAGAGAGAGAGAGAGAGAGAGAGAGAGAGAGAGAGAAATCGTGTTCGAGTGTGCCTGTGTATGTGTGTATGGAAAAAAAAACTGATAATCAACAGGTAATTTACAATACATTTACCACACACTCTTACAACCCTCAAAATACAACAACTATGTCTTCCCCGTTACATAGATATTCAAACCACTAGGATTCCCCTCCAATTCCCCGCCTCAAAGTGAAACCGAAGAGCTCCGATCACGTTGCAAGTATGGTTATCTTTTTCCCGGGTATTCATAATGGGAAAATGAATTCCAAACACTTGCCAGAACCTCAAGTGTGCAGACGACAGCGTGTGGGAACAAGGGTGTCGTTCGCTGATAACTTTTGAAGGAGGCTCCTGCTACAGCATGAGATGTTAAAGCTAACAAAGAGCGCTTTATAAATATATTTCATTTTCATTTTCTTAACAACTCCATGAATTAGATACCTTTAATGAAGAGAGATGTAGGTGATGCATACCATGTACCAACAATATATATACCGTAATTGGAAGTGTTAGTTCTATGATAGCCAGCACAGGTGTCCTTCTCATCTCCCTTATCATTATCTGCCCTAATGCAGAATTCTACTAATTACCGATAATTATTTTACGTACAGCCCTTTTTGGTAATAACAAAATGATTTTAACTCAATTTTACGTGCACAAACCAAAAACATACACTGAATGGCAATATCCATTTAAAAAAAGACAGTGCAATCAGTACTTTGATATGGCTAGTGCATTTAGTGCGATCTATCATTCTTTTCCGTCAGCCTATACCGATTTTTCCGCAAATTTAGTGGGGGGAAAAACATACATTTGCAAGTGCTTTGCCGTGTTCTAGTGTGTCTCTTCCACGCCTAGTGTGCTCTAGCGTGTGGCTACACATACGGTGGGCTAAACGTCATAATCATTCTTTCGTGTGACTCTAATTGCTGTGTGCAAGGTGTGAACAGAAATCCTCTCAGCCAGCGCTCAAGAGTGGTTCGAGGCCAGACTACGAGAGGAGGTGCGAGTGTGGTTGAGGACGTGCCTGGTTACCTTCCCCACGATGGTTGTCAACAATGGAGGAGCTAAGGTTCGAGCGCTTCGCTACCTGCCTCTGCTACATGAAGCGCTTTCCGTCTTCCGTGACGATTGTCGTCACTACTTCCTGAGATTGTGTGTCCACCGAAAGAAAAACCTTTGTGTCTATAAAAAAAACAAGCGAACATGATTGAAACCAAACAGAGGCTGATCAGTGACCATTGCTTAGCTCAAAATTCACCTCCAAGACTGTTTCAAGTATTTGCACCAACAGATAAAGACGACATATATGGAAATGTAATTTTTATCGATAGATTAAGTACCTGATGTGGAATAGAACAAAAAAAAAAGTTATACAAGTTCATGTGTGTATACATACATACATACATATGTATATATATATACCATACATATATATATATATATATGTATATATGTATGAATATATACATGTATATACACACAAATATAGGTGTGTGGGTATATATATATATATATATATATATATATATATATATATATATATATATATATATATATTTATATATTTATATATACATATATATATATATGTATGTATGTATGTGTATGTGTGTATGTGTGTGTGCGAGTGTGTGTGTGTGTGTCTGTGTGTGTGTGTGTGTGTGTGTGTGTGTTTGTGTGTGTGTGTTTGTGTGTGTGTGTGTGTGTGTGTGTGTGTGTGTGTGTGTGTGTGTGAGTGTGTGTGTGTGTGTGTGTGTGTGTGTTTGTGTGTGTTATGTGTGTGTGTGTGTGTGTGTGTGTGTGTGTGTGTGTGTGTGTGTGTGTGTGTGTGTGTGTGTGTGTGTGTGTGTGTGTGCGTACGTACGCACGTATATATGTATGTATACACACATACGTCCAGATGGGGGGGGGGGGGGGTCGTGGTTGGTGGCTGCTGTGTTATTTGTGTATCTGAAAGAGTGAATGCTCTCATGCGCATATGTCTCCATCTTTTTAAGTCTTTATACATGCTCAGAGGCACTACACAGTGCATTATACCGACTCAGTTTGCACATGTCAAGGTCCTTCATCATGTGCAAGGAGCTAAATTCTTCATTTGTGCCGCGCTTTCATTGAGTGACGACGTCAGGTATGCTCTGTGAAGACTGTACGTTTAAGGCGCAAGAACTGGACAAGGGCGTCATGCCTCCCAAACGCATATTCCAAACAGACATGTGTAGTGTTGAGTCGCCCCTGGGATATTAAGGAAGCTGTTACACATGCGGGGCTCGCGCATTTCACAAAATACTTCTGTTCAAAGAAAATTCGGGTCCCTTTAAGCTCAAATTTGTGCAGGGTATTTTGCGCGTCTTTATGGTTAGTTTGAGGAAACGCGCTTGTCCCGTGGATGCACAGTGCCAGTTCAGCCTCCTAAAGATCCAAGCGCAGTGCCAGCATGTAGTGTCTGCGTCTAGTGTGCGTGGGTAGGCTTTCTCTCAATCTTTGCGTTTACGTCGTGACAGCAACATCTCCGTCGGTGTCAGTATGATATGTGAGTTTACGAATTACCGCACGTTTTGGCACTAGTTCATTGACCGAAAGGATAAGGCCGTGTACGTGATCGTAGGTTGACCTCTCTCTTAAAAAAAGAAATTATGTCCTTCAGGAATAATATCCGAGGACTAATTATCCTATGCCTTGAGAAGCAATATTCATGCAATGATTACAAAAGTATGGCAATTTTGTGCATGCATAACACACACACTTGAGACGTGTCTCGCATGTGAAAATGAACCTCTTTGAATGAAATGCCTTTCTCTTTTCACTATTATGTGAAATGTATGTCGTTACCATAGATATTGCATTCAGTATCAGTCCGTCTTTAAAGACTTCCCCCGACATCGTCACTCAATGATAGCACTGAGCACTGTGTAGACTGGCTCAATATACATGGGTAGTATGTGACAGCGGCTCGCCGATCGAGTTTACACAGTGCACTGTGCAGGGATCCTGAGTGTATATTGGGCCTCAAAGTTTGCATCTTTCGAGCCCAAGCACAGGCAGTGCCCCCCCCCCCCCCTGGTACTCACCGGAGAGACCCCCGCCGGGCTTCTCGGGCGGCGCGTAGCCTCTGCTTTTCCCGCGGCCTCTATGTCCCTCTTGGCCGCGCCGCGCCCACAGGCAGCGCACCAGCAGCGCCAGCACCAGGACCAGCACGACGACCACCACCAGGCTTCCCAGTAGCACTCCTGCTGCGGGCCCTTCCTCCCCGGGCTCCTCCTCCACTTGCTCGTCTCCTGGGAAGGACAAGGAGGAGGCTACTTACGGAGAGCGCAAAGAAAGAAAAATGTACAGTATTCATAAACACTAAGAAAACCTAACAGCTGTAAACGAATCGATCAGGCCAGAGGCGTAATCTCACTCTGGCGTGCGCGACTGGGCCATAATTACGAAAAGTGAAAGAAAGGGAAAAGTCGTCATTTACTCATTCTGTTCTCCGCCATCTTGTAGGTGAAGGCCTCCAGTCTGACGGGATCGGAATTCCCGAGGGCGTTCCTGGCCATGACCTGGATGATGTAGTCCAGGCCGGGCGTCAGTCCCTCCAGCGTGAAGTTGGGCCAGCGCGAGGACACGTTGACCTGGCTGCGCCCTGTCACGGCCTCGAATACCTGGGGGAGAGAAAACTTTGGTCTGAAGTGGACGTGCCAGCGGGCTCTTCAATATTGCTACCTTTGGTTAACAGTAGCGTTGCGAAATGCTGTACAAATTATATATATATATATATATATATATATATATATATATATATATATATATAT
>NC_061850.1:18792409-18794909 GCF_019202785.1 Penaeus chinensis | reverse complement strand
TTATCATTATTATTATTATTATCATTATCATTATTATGAATATTATTATTAGTATTATTATTATAACAATAATAACTATAATAGCAATTAACAAAACGAAGAAATAGAAGAAAAGGAAGAATGAAAATAGTGATGAAGTAAAGAAAGAGAGTAACAATATAATGGAACAAGTCGTAGTAACAAGGCCAGGAATTCAGGCGTAGGCATTGCTACAGAGAGGAAATAAAGCCACCAAAATTGTGGTAGTAATAGTATTATGGACACCTATTGTTGTAGCAGTAGTAGATGAGGAAGAACTAGCAGTAGTAGTAGCAGTGACAGAAGTATTAGTTGTTGTTGTTGTTGTCGTGTAGTATTACTAGTGTAGTAGTAGTTGCTGCTACTATATAATAATGATATCAATAATAATAATAGCAACAACAACAACAACAACAACAACAACAATAATAATAATAATAATAATAATAATAAAACCAATAATAATAATAACAACATCAATAATAATAATAATAATAATAACAATAACAATTATAATAATAACAATAATATAGCTATAAGCGAGCGGCGTGCGAGGCAGACAAAGGACGAGAGCGCGAAGCCCTTGAGGAAACAAAGAAATAAATTAAACTTAATGAAAATGCCGCGGATGGTAGTCATTAAGAGTAAAAAAGATCCTAATATAGAATTCTATATTACCCTTGCCTGTGACCGAAACAAATTAACTGTCGTGAATTTGTCTACTTTCGAGAAAAGAATGAAACAGAGTAGAGAAAATCTAAATATCCATAATCATTTTTGTTGTCGGTTGTATTTTTTTTCTTCTTTTTTCTTTTTGATTACTACAATAAGTCATTTAGAGTAGAAGTACTTACCGTTATTGCGAGACAGATTGGAAAAAGCAACAAAAGGGCTCTCGGTAAACTAGAGTTACTTACAGTTATCATTAAGCCAAATGACGGTACTTTACGGGTATCATTTCGGCCGAAGCTGATATTTCCTTATATAGCAGTGGATGGAGGTGCACGAAGGAGGTATCAGACAGAATGATAGGGATATTTTGTTATGCATATTAACACTCTCACTCTTAACGGATGAAGTCTGTGTATGTAGCTGGTTGTCGGCGTCAGGGTGACCGAGATGACTGGCTCCCTAATTGAACTTGAAAATGAAGTTGGCATCCCAACTGTTACGTTATCTATTCTCTCTCTCTCTCTCTCTCTCTCTCTCTCTCTCTCTCTCTCTCTCTCTCTCTCTCTCTCTCTCTCTCTCTCTCTCTCTCTCCTCTCTCTCTCTCTCTCTCTCTCTCTCTCTCTCTCTCTTCTCCCTCTCTCTCTCTCTCTCTCTCTCTCTCTCTCTCTCTCTCTCTCTCTCTCTCTCTCTCTCTCTCTCTCTCTCTCTCTCTCTCGCTCGCTCGCTCGCTCGCTTTTTCTGTCTCTGTCTCACTTTGTCCCTGCCTCTGTCAGTTTTTTCTCTCCCTCTCCCTCTCTTCCCCCCTATATCTCTCTTTTACCTACACTCTCTTCTTTCACACTCAAAAAAATATACTTACAAGTGACGTTAAGCAGGATGGAGTCGCTCAGGGGGTAGGCGGGGAACAGCGGGTTGAGGGAGGTGCAGGTGAGGCGCTGGCCGTGATGCCGTCGGGAGGCTGTCACGCGCACTCGGGAGGTGCTCATGTTTACTCCGTGCTCCGTCTGCAATAGGGGAAGGGGGGCGTCATTAGGAGAACAGGCTCGAAAATAGAGAAAGAGAACAAGTAAAGAAAGAGAGAAGTGGAGATAGTGAGATAAATTAAATTCTAAAAAAAAAAAAAAAATTGATAAATGTTGCTTCACACGACATTTCGACTCCGGGTCAGAAACCTGGAAATAAAGTTCTTTAATCGACGCCAAAGAGGCAGAAGGCAGCAGCAAAGCATCGTGGGCAACGCTTAGAGCCAGCTGCTAGACTATCGCAGTGCAGGCAAAAAGGGGAGAAGGAAGGGGCCCACGCGGTCGGGCCTAAATTTGCCTCCTTCGTTGAATGGAGATTTACTGTAGGTTATTGAGACGATAAATCTCTGTGATTTTATAGCATAGAATTTTATGAAACGGCTGGATCGTTGTGCGGATAGATATACAGGTTGTGTATACCTATATAAATGCGCGCGCGCACGCGCGCGTGCGTGTGTGTGTGTGTGTGTGTGTGTGTGTGTGTGTGTGTGTGTGTGTGTGTGTTGTGTGTTAGGTGTGTGTGTGCGCGTGCGTACGAGTTCTTTTATAGAGAGGGAGATAGAAAGGCATACATATGTATAAAATCATATAATCTGCACATTATTTCCAGTACGAGGTCCCGGCTGCCTATCAGCGGAGCGGCGCTGGAGGGGCGGCCTAATTGTGGGTTAGTCCCATGACTTATGCGGCCATCGGTCACTAGCACACATTCGACAGGAAAATTATAATCGCGTGCAAGTTTTATAGGGAATAACTCGTACAATCACAGCCCTTTATATTATCTTCAA
>NC_061850.1:18779909-18782409 GCF_019202785.1 Penaeus chinensis | reverse complement strand
AGAGAGGGGGAGAGAGAGAGGGGGAGAGAGAGAGAGGGAGAGAGAGAGAGAGAGAGAGAGAGAGAGAGAGAGAGAGAGAGAGAGAGAGAGAGAGAGAGAGAGAGAGAGGGGGGGGGGGGCAGGCAGACATACAGAGAGACAGACAGGTAACCAAATCTACAGACAGCTAGGGGGGGGGGGGGGAGATTTGCATTCACACGCACTCCTTAACCAAACCTTCACCTTTGGTATTTAATCTTATATACTGATACCAGGGGACCTTTTATCAAGCCTTTCCTTCCAGAGGGGACAGTCTCCTTTTCTCTCAAGTACTCATGAGCTGCTTCAAACTTTGCATTGAGAATGGCATTTCAATTACCATTTCTGCTTTTTGTATTATTCCCTTATTTTTGCAAATACCTATGTTTATATCGCCGTCCCTAAGAGCGTTTAGGGTTGTTCATGTTCTTGTCATATTTAACATTTTAGGGAGTGAGCACTAAAAAGCTCTTCTACCAGAATACGAAAAAAAATACATTAAATCAGCAGAGTGTACACGCATGCGTATTTCTGTGTGTGTCTCGTTGTGTGTGAGTATCTGTGTGTGTGTCTGTACTAAGTCTAAAGGTCTGAACTGACAAAGACGGGAAGATTAACAGATAATGAATGCGGTATAACACAAGGATTCTAAGCTCAAAATGGAGTCTCTGGCTCCACCATTTCAGCTCTTATTAATATTAATAATGTCTGAGTACCTTAGATTCAATTCACAATGGAGATTATTAAGGTGTAAATCGTATATACAGGCGCAGATGCTTTAAATCTACCCTGCACATTTCTTAAGGAATAACTAATCTAGTGCGAAGCCTAGTGTAAAGTCTACACGGAAAATATTTGATTTATTGACAGTTCTCTCAGGAATGTTCGTCGATACCCTACTCATTTCTCATTTTCGGACTGGTCTATGTCATTATCGAAAGTTAGACATAGCCGATACTTCGCTAATGCTTCAGCCGATATTAAGAGATAAAATAAAGCTTGTTATCATGAAATAGATGAATGAATAAGACCACGCCAGCCCTACAAAAACTTGTCTCGGAATTTATTAAAGCAAAACGCTCCCTTTCATGATTCGGGCACAAGGTGTGTAACAAGCGTCTTTGATCTTTTTGCTCTAAAGCACTAAATCACTATGTTAAATTACACCGTTGAGATCATGCCAGCCTTGCCACACACTGGACAACAATGTGTCTGAATGCAGTTATTGGCGAAAATACAGAGCGGTAATATATTCTTGACAAGATATTAGGGCTGCTTTGGGCTAACTTTCGTCCATGAGCTAATTTTATTGTATTTATTTTAAGTACCGAAGGCAGATATGACACGCACGCACGCACGCACACACACACACACACACACACACACACACACACACACACACACACACACACACACACACATACAAACACACACACACATACAAGCACACACACACACACACACACACACACACACACACACACACACACACACACACACACACACATATATATGTACAAACACACAATTAGATGTGTGTGTGTGTGTATATATAGTAATATTATATGTATGTGTATACATACTTATATATATACATCTATATATGTATATATACATACACACTCACACACACTACACACACACACATATATATATATATATATATATATATATATATATATATATATATATATATATACAGTATATATATTCATATATATGTATATATATATGTATATATATACATATATATATGTATATATATTAATATATATGTGTATATATATGTATGTATGTATATATATATATATATATGTGTGTGTGTGTGTGTGTGTGTGTGTGTGTGTGTGTGTGTGTATAAGTATGTATACACACACATATACAACACCCACTCCCCTTCACAGCCCGGCACCTTCCCCTCCCCGCCTCACCTATCCTGAAGTCGATCCTGCAGGTGTAGTTAGCCTCATCGCGCCTCATCACGGGCTTGATGTGCAGCGCCGGCACCAGCCCCGTCCGGAAACTCACGCGGCCCTCAAGGGGCTCGCTCTTGATCAGGTGGCGGTCCTCGGACACCTGCAGGCGGCCGGGTCTGTTGTCGTAGCTGCGGGGGAGACAAGGGGGGTATTGTGATTTTTGCTGATTTTTATGTGAAGATAGATAGATATATTAAATATAAACATGCACATACTATATATATATATATATATATATATATATATATATATATATATGATTGCCGCATGGTCCAGTGGTTAGAGCACTGGACTTTGACCCTCGTGGTCCCGAGTTCAATTCCCCGTCGTGGCAGTCGTATAACCGCCTGCGCTCTGACTGCTGGCTCGAGCCCGAGAAAACGACATATCGGCTTGATTAAACAAACCCAGGTGTCGTAGGGGAAGTAACCGCCGTGGCACTTCATTGAGCCGATCAGCCGTGGCATGCTAAACAAGCATGTTTGGGATGTGGTCAGGAGCTATCG
>NC_061850.1:18759909-18762409 GCF_019202785.1 Penaeus chinensis | reverse complement strand
GGGTAGGGAGGGGGATGAGGGCTGGGGTGGGGGTAGAGGTAAGTTGGTTGGGAGTTAACAGAATACGTGAAGAATGAGATAAATAAGCCGAAAAAAAGGAGGGGGATATGCGACGCAAATTGGCTAGATTGTTAAAACAGATGAAGATCTTGTACTGAATTCATAAGAAATAAGTTATAATGCCGTTTATCAGACCTATCAAACACGATCACAGATGAATAAGCGGGATGAGATGCCAACAGGTGGGACAGACGGACAGAAAGTCAAATCAGTGTAAAAAAGAAAAGGAACTTGATAATCTATATACGATAAAGTGAAGGTCATGGTACGCGCAGTAAGTATTTTAGAAGCAAATAAACTGGAATGGATAGAGGCATGGAAAGTGGTTTACAATCTACAAATGTAAAGATCTGACTGTTTACCTAAAATTGTTCCCTTTTGAAACTAGTGATTCCGAGAAGTCAAAGTTGTACACACAAGTCGAAATTATAACCGACGGCGAAGAGCAATTCGTCAGCACTGCATTATTTGAGTTTTTTGTTCTGTCATTCCTTGTTTTTCAAAACCGCCATTGAGACACAAAATTTGGGAAATAAATAGAAATAAAGGCATACAATATTGGCCAAGAAACCGACGTTTTCTCACCTGTATATTGGCTCCTTCCCGCCATTGCGGTACCAGAGGACGACGTACAACATGTCCGAGTTCTCGACGGCGCCGACCTCGCACGGCAGCACCGCCTCGCGACCCGACACGGCCTCGACGCGACGCCACACTCCTGCAGAAGGAACAGAGCAGTGACAGTGAACATTTGTGAACAATCAACAAGAGCTAAATACATTAATGCGTATACATACACACGCAAACACAAACCGGTATGTATAGGGAGGTTGTTATGGAGATGGACAATTTATTAAATGGAAAAATAAATGTGCACATTCATGTGTGTGTGTGTGTATGAGTGTCTGTGTGTGTGTGTGTTTGTGTGTCTGTGTGTGTGTGTGTGTGTGTGTGTGCATGTGTGTGTTGGAGATGGATAATAGCAAATAAACAGGGAAGTAGAGACACAACAATCAAAACGTCGATTCTTTCGAGAACTCCTTAGCAACATAATTTAATAATTCAGTGCGAAGTGTGTCTTAGTGCAGTTTCATTGGATTAATCAAATATTTACTTTGTTTTTTTACACTCCGTTGCGTTATTCAAGATATCATTACAAACGTAAAAATCTATCAGGAGGCTTTTCTTTAAATAATAAAACAGTTTTCGATATTTCTGTATGACATGAGAAGGACCTTTGTCTTCTTCTCCTCCTCCTTTTCCTCCTCCTCCACCTCCTCCTCCTCTTCCTCCAACTTCTCCTCCTCCTACTCCTCCTCCTCCGTCTCCTCCTCCGAATTCTCATCCGTCTCCTCCTCCTCCTCCTCCTTCTCGTCCTCCTCCTCCTCCTCCGCCGCCTCCTCCGCCTCCTCCGCCTCCTCCGCCTCCTCCTCCTTCTCTTCCTCCTCCTCCTCCTTCTCCTCCTCCTTCTCCTCCTCCTTCTCCCCTTCCTCCTCCTCCCCTTCTTCTTCCTCCCCTTCCTCCTCCTCCTCCTCCTCCTTCTCCTCCTCCTCCTCCTCCTCCTCCTCCTCCTCCTCCTCCTCCTCCTCCTCCTCCTCCTCCTCCTCCTCCTCCTCCTCCTCCTCCTCCTCCTCCTCCTCCTCCTCTTCCTCCTCCTCATCCTCCTCATCCTCCTCCCCGTCCCCCTCCCCCTCCACCTCCTCCTCCTCCTCCTCCTCCTCCTCCTCTTCCTCCTTCCCCTCCTCCTCCTCCTCCTCCTCCTCCTTCTCCTACTCCTCCTCCTCCTCCTTCTTTCTCCTCTTATTCATCTTCCTCCTTCTTCTTTATCATCATACGCTTCCTTTTCCTCCTCCTCCTCTTCCTCCTCTTTTTCATTTTCCTCCTCCTTCTTCATCACCATACTCCTTTTCCTCTTTTATTTTCTCTCCACATCTTCCATAATTGAAGTGTTAGCCCCGCCATAATCATACAAGGCGACGGTGCGCAGATGCTCTTCCGAGTCTGCTAAGGAAGGAATCCATAAGGGAAAGTATATGAGAGCTGTAACGTCTCCCTTTATGGTTAGCTCAATACCCACTCGACTTGCAAAACCGACGGTAGAAGGGGCAGGAGTATTTAGATTATTGATTATTTCTCCCTCGTTGCATGCAAGATTGGGTGAGGTTCTTAATATCTGGCAGCGGGCTTTGCACTTTGCCATCTCCGGTCGATTTTAATTTCTTGTTCTTCGTGTTGCTGTACATGTATTCACGCACATATATAAAGACACGTACAGATACACTAATACACTTACTATTGAGCAATCTATTTATCTATCTAACAATTTATTCATCCATCTATCTATCCATCTGTCTGTCTATTTATATGTCTGTCCATCTACATATATAGACATAAATCTATCTATCTGTCTATTTAGCTATAAATCTATCTACTGTGTGTG
>NC_061850.1:18737409-18749909 GCF_019202785.1 Penaeus chinensis | reverse complement strand
TAAACAAATAAATAAGATGTACACAGAGCTGACTAATATAAAACTTATCTTCACATCAACTGCAATATACATCCAGATGTTTTCCTAGAGATACAGAAATTAAAGAAACGAAGCTAACTTCCGAACAGCAGCAAAAAGGCTTCGACCAAACGACTCCGCATGACATTTCCGCGCCGCCGACCGGGAGCGGAACGAAAAAGCTTCACACACACACACATTAACGAATGGAATGAGGCCGTAACCAAGAGCACGCACAACAAAGAGAACGAAAGAAAACGCGCCAATTCCGACCGCCTTTTCTCCCCCTTAAGCCGAAACACGACTCTCTTCGTAATGGGTTTTTACGACCTGCTTACGTAGCCTGTACTTCGGGCGGAGGCGCACCCGCGGGTAATGCGAGCCCCGGGGTAACTCGACCTCCGGAGGTGCGAAAGGCGACCCCCGTGGAACCTCCGGGCGCCGGCACGGCCGCCTCCTCCCCTTGCATTCACGTACTTACGAGGAGCAGTCTTAAAGCGAAAGGTTAACTTGAAGCAATTGTACACGATCGCTTTTATTGCCCGAAAGAGGAAGCGGCGGCTCGAGTTCGACGACGGGCAAGGTGCGGCATCTGGCGGGAATTCTAAATGTTTTAATGTTGGATGAAATGGGATCCAGAGAAGAATAGTTAGTCTGGTTACGGTCTTATGACTTTGAAAGTGAATTAAAAGTTGTTGTATTTTTTTAAGGGGCGAGTAGATTATAAGAGAGAAAGAGAAAGAACGATATACCATACTTGGATTGAGAGAGAGAGAGAGAGAGAGAGAGAGAGAGAGAGAGAGAGAGAGAGAGAGAGAGAGAGAGAGAGAGATAGACAGACAGCTAGACAGACAGGGAGACAAAAAGAAAACGGAAAGACAGACCATTCCATCAAAATAAAAGCATACAGCACCGTTCCAGTACATTGATGAATAGTAAACCACGGTCGTTTGTCTGGTGCAAATTTCATTCATTAATATCTGAGAGAGGAACCAATTGTTGTCGTGCTATATGATCGGTTTCGTATTCTCACAATTTTTTTTCTATTTTTTTATTTTCCTTCTTTCAGCTGTGGCCATTCTTCCTCCCTGTCGTGCGTGCCCCCGCTTGTCACTTACCACAATCGTCAAAAAAGGTATGCTATTTCTCCTTTCTTCGCTTGAGATTAAACCTCAGAGGACACAGATGTATAGAGTAATTAATCTGCTTGCCATATCTTTAATCGCGAATACACCATACTTGGATCGATACATTTATATTACTAGTATAATGAATCTCTTTTTTTTTTTTTTTTTGCTATACTGTAGAAGTTATCAATGCCTGGGCTATTTGTATAAACATGTAGTTTATTGTGACAGTGCCGTTTTTTCCTTCAAAATTTTGTATAGAATATGTGTTTTTCTTTAAGAGAATGAACGGTTCTTTTCATGCAGATTTGAATTACATTTGATTAGATTTAGTAAGTTGGCGTGATATTTTTTTTTTTTTTGTGGTGACTGTTCTTTTTCTAATTACTAACGTATTGTGTGTGTATGATTATGATATCCCGGCACAAATATAGTTCATTTCACACCGAAGGGTCATCCAAGAGCACAAGAGGAGGTCATGCACAAGCAAGCACTCTCGACGCCTACCTTTATGCGCCCCGGCAGCCGTGTTGTGGCGAGAGGCGACGCCCATGAGTAGGAGCGCCACAACCAAGATTCCCCTTGTTAAATGCATCGCTGCTTCCGTTGCACAGGCCAGGGAATAGACTTGGTATTCACACTTCACTGAGCTGTACACTTGAGGATATAATACATTTTTTCATTTTGCTATCTCGTTCTATAATTCTGACTATGTTACGGTTTATCATACAACCATAATTTGGTGCCTTATGGTCCCAGATATAAAGTCTTCCTTAATCTATTCAATATGTACAAAAATGTCCACAGTCTTATAGCTTTCTAGATGCCGAATAACATCCATAGTCTTTTTCGTAATCACCTCTGATTGTAAAAGCTATTTTCGTTGTAAATCTTTTCTTTATTTCATCCATTTTGAGTTCGGAAGGTTCATTTTGTGTTCGTGAATTGCCGTGTTCTTTATAAAGGTCATTGAGTCTTGTGCTGATCAAAGAGTCAACAACAACAAAAATAAACGAAGAAAAATACCTCCTCTTCTTCGTGGTCAGTGTCAAAAGAGATTTTAGCTTTGTCTTACTATTTAGTTTTGGCTCAAAGGGAAGTTACTTTGTCCTTCTGTTGGACTGTGTCGCAGGAAATCCGTATATTTTTCTTTCTTTTTCTATTTCAAGATCATTTTACACGAAACACTAATATTGTCTTAGCGGCGCTTCCCTCTCTTTCTCTGGACAGCCGATGGACCTGCGGAAAGAGACAGAAAAAAAATAGTTAACAACAGCGCTAATGGATGTCACACCAAAAGGTGATGTTGAAATACGAGAAAAAGTATAATAATGATGACGGTAGTGAAGAGGACAAAGAAAAATATAATGCTGACAGTGAGGATATCAGTAATAATAATGATAACAATAACAGTGCTAGCAATCATTTGTTGTTTTATTTCAGTTAATTAGAGTTTCATTTCTCTTCTTCATAATTGCCATGTTAAAAATGAAAATACAGCACACCTTATTAGAGGAAATTAATAATTAGTAGAGCGTGAACCTTTTTCATGCACGACTGTATTTCTGTGCGCGTGTGTGGAGAGAGGAGGAGAGTGAGAGAGAGAGAGAGAGAGAGAGAGAGAGAGAGAGAGAGAGAGAGAGAGAGAGAGAGAGAGAGAGAGAGAGAGAGAGAGAGAGAGAGAGAGAGGCAGACAGACAGAGACAGACAGACAGACAGAGACAGACAGATAGACAGACAGACCGACAGACAGACAGACAGACAGACAGACAGACAGACAGAGTATTTATGATTGTCATATAAGAAATAGATGTATAGATTGAGAGATGGAGATAGAGATAGAGAGAGAGAGAGAGAGAGAGAGAGAGAGAGAGAGAGAGAGAGAGAGAGAGAGAGAGAGAGAGAGAGAGAGAGAGAGAGAGAGAGAGAGAGACAGACAGACGGAGTGAGGGAGGGAGGGAGGGAGAGAGAGAGAAAGAGAGAGAGAGAGAGAGAAAGAGAGAGAGAGAGAGAGAGAGAGAGAGAGAGAGAGAGAGAGAGAGAGAGAGAGAGAGAGAGAGAGAGAGAGAAAGAGAGAGACGGAAAGACAGAGCATACCTTTATGATTGTAATATGTAAGAATACCCGTTTGTTTACCAAAACAGCATGCCTATTCTCAGAGAATACACGACAGGTAGCTAGAAGCGACAAAATATAAACATGATTATAATAGTCATACATATCAAATAAGTCTGTCCCTGAGGTGCCAATAAATATGAAAACAAAAAATCCAGTATTGGCAGATTTGATCAACAGCACACGCCAGAAGATGATGATTTAGTGTCTCCCTCATCTTGTATGGATTAACTAAGTGCGTTTATCAAAATAATGTCACTTCCTTCCCTTATTAAGGTGTGTGATCAATATTGCGTTGGACGTTCATGTATATTGATGGATATACATAGATACATATTTACACAAATACGTGTGTGTGTGTGTTTGTCAGCGTGCTTCTGTGCGCAGAATGTGCTGATATAAGATAATGTGTCTGATTCCCTTTAAAGGCAAACGAATGTGTGTGTATATATGTATATATATACATATATATAAATATACATTTGTACACACACACACACACACACCCACACACACACACACATGTACATACACACACTTACACACACACATACATATATATATATATATATGCCTGTATTCAAATATATATGTGTGTGTATGTGTGTGTGTGTGTATGTGTGTGTGTGTGTGTGTGTGTGTGTGTGTGTGTGTGTGTGTGTGTGTGTGTGTGTGTGTGTATGTATATATATATTCTTCTAGTGCTCTGTCCTACGACAGGTCCAATTTGCATCCATTTTCTTCATGGCACTCTATTCCCTGTTAATTCATTTAACATGTACAGTCTTTCCCGTGGGACTGAGGGCCATTTCCTCTATATAAATACACATACACATATGCGCGCGCGCCCACATACACAGAGACACACACACACACAGTCACAGTGGTTTCCAGTTGCTTTCCCGTTTTATTGAGACTGTCTCTTGAAGGGTTGCCAGCCAAGGCTAAAGAGTCCCCTCTACCCTTATTTCCTTTCATCCCATAGATGGGACCTGGCAAGTGTTCCGCTCTGGGTCGAAGCAACAGTGGCTAGGAGGTGGCTCCATACTCCTGAGGACCAGAACCCCACGACCGGATGCAGTTTATATATATATATATATATATATATATATATATATATATATATATATATATATATATATATATTCATATTCGTGCCATGTGGTGTTTAACTAAACTACTTGATCATGCAGCTGACTGGGTCTTTATAGTTGGGTGGCTGACCAATGATCCTTCCCCAGGGGAGTAGTTGTTTAAGTAATTATTGTTAGGTAATTATAGTCTCATTTTCAATAAATCTCGCTTTTGCATTGGGAGTTTTCCTACCATAATATCAACACCGAAGAGTATTTACCATTCATACATATACATATATATATATATATATATATATATATATTTATATATATATGTATACATGTGTGTGTGTATATATATGTATGTATGTGTATGTGCACACACACACTCACACTCACAAACACACACACACATACACACACACACACACACACATACACACACACGCGCGCGCACACACACACACACACATACACATACATACGCGCATATATATATATATATATATATATATATATATATATTCATATGTATGTATGTATGAATGTATGTAGGTATGTATAAATATACAGGTATCAGTATCGGAAAGGTTAGCTGATGGCAAAATTCAAAAGGCATTCAGTAAATCTGCTCGTCATACTGCAGTGTCATTAGGTGATGGAATGTAAATAAATTTTGTTGCAAATGAATTTTAACATGTTCTTTGTGCAGGTCTGCGCCAAATATAACTCGGAAAAGAATGTCTTTGCGTGTCTATATTTTACTTTTGTTATGCATCAATTTCACTACAATACGTAAATGGCTCAAACTCAGTTCAATCGGCCTGACAGTCATGTTTCTACATCAAAATGCAATTATTCTCTCCATTACATTATTGTAAATCGGATAGCCATAATTCGATATTTAGCGCTGTCTGAGTAACGCAAAGGGTTCAGCGAAATAAAGAACCGTAAATGAAAAGGTAATAATGATAATAATAATAACAAATCTGAGAATAGTCTAAGTAAGCACTGTCCTTTCCCCTCGCCGAAGCATAGGATCCTTTCATTAGGAAATCCCAGAAACAGCATCCGATGTATAAAAACAAAAAACAAAAAACAAAACAAAAACATTTGCAATTGATGTGGCCCCTTGCCTCTCCTCCCGGAATGTGTTTCCTCGTACATAAAGTTCACTTCTTTTGCCAGACGCAATGGCATTTATTTTTCTCCCTTTTACTTCTGGCCTATGCTGCTGGGGCAAGTATTTTGGGGTGTATTTTGGCGAGCAAGCTTTTCCAAGCGATCATGGAAAGGGTATAATCATAAACGGTAAAAGGGGATGTGTTGCAGAAAGATCGCGTTTATCACTTTTATTTGTGTCAGATTGGTTTTGGTTTCCGGAAATGGTTGTGTTAGTATGATACGAGGATAAAAGTGCACGGCGTCCCTCCCGCCTTGCCAATAACACGAGCCGGTTAATACAACGGGCGTAGTCGAGGTCTAATTCACAGCACTAAATACGTGTGGATCTGATCCTTTGGAATTAGCAGTTTTTTATCTTCTGTAATCAATTATTGTCAAGTTTGCATATTTTTCCTTTACTTGCGCCCTTTATTGTCTACAAATTTATTTATTTCAAAAATATATTTGAAAGCATGTGTGTAGTCTTATTAATGAACTATTGATCATGTTCGCAGAATTATACTTATCAAAATGTGACATTAAAAATATTCCTAGGAAAGCATAGATATTGTCTATATACTGCATAAGTTCATGTTAATAATCATCATTACAAAAAAGTCTCTTAATGTGCACAAGCTGAAAAAATGACACTTTTAAGAACTTTATCAAATTATCATTAGGGAGAGATGTAGACTTCAAGTGGTTAGCAATCGTTAACTCTGGGAGCAAAGTGATCGCTGTCAGAAAAGGATTCTCTCTCTCTCTCTCTCTCTCTCTCTCTCTCTCTCTCTCTCTCTCTCTCTCTCTCTCTCTCTCTCTCTCTCTCTCTCTCTGTGTGTGTGTGGTGTGGTGTGGTGTGGTGTGGTGTGGTGTGGTGTGTGTGTGTGTGTGTGTCTGTCTGGTTGTTATCTTTGTAGAAATCAGTTTCACCAAGAATATGCCATGCAAGAGAAAGGCTTAACCTCACCCCCCCCCCCCCCCCCCCCGCCTACATCGCCTGCGAAAGACGCCTTTGTGTGCAGCCTCGTCCTTTGACACGAGCGCCTCCGCCTCCAGAAAAATCACCGACGAAGAGAAGCACTAATTGACGTCGAAACGCTGTGGCCAATCTGGGGATCGCTTATTTATGGCGGTTATTGTGCTCATTCCTTATGCCATGGCACCCTTATTGGCTACGGATTGGGGTGCAAATAGACTTATGAACTGCAACGTTAAAGCTTTGTATATTGGAGATCCGCTGCGGTCATATTATAGGTAGTTTGGATCTTTCTCAATATATAACTATATATGTACATACACACACACACACACAGATATGTGTGTGTGTGTGTGTTTAGACACACACATTTATGTGTGTGTCAGTATTCGTTTTATTCACATAAATTCCTCCGGCTCGCCGCCCCCTTGGCCTCCCTCCTCCCCGCGGCCCCGCTGCGTCCGATCCCGGCCGCCCCTGGAGCCGCTTCCTCCCCTAGCCATTCGGAGTCCGCCGCGTCCCGGAAACGAGTTCCTCGCTCAGGAACCCCAGGGAGGTTTTTAGGGACTGAGAGATGGCTTCGGAAGGATTTGCGGAACGGAGGGTTGATGAATGAAGGGAACGTGGCATGGAGAACGCGAAAGAAAGATGCGCTGTTAATGGGTATGTATAAATACACAGATACATTGAGTGCATATACATGCGCATGCATGTATATGTGTTCGTATATACATATATATATATATATATATATATATATATATATATATATATACATGTATATATCCTCTAAATGAAGAGGGTGCTGTGGTCTTTGAGCAAGAAAGGAGCATATTAGGCAGCGCAAGCATGGATTAACGATAAGTCAAGTCCGTATATTGATTAGCCAATCAACAGCGCAACCCACCGGTATTTTTCGTGAATTTCCTTAACGCACATTCGAGACTTTTTATTTCCTTAACATCATCAAGAACAGAGGTTAACAAAAGACTTTTCAAAGGTTTGTACAATAAATCAAATTAACACGTACAAAAGCTCTGGGTAGAAATATGCGATAAAACGAAAAATGAACAAAAGTTCTTGATGCAACTCGAGACCCTTGAGAAAGGTCGCTCCTCGAGGGTGTTCCGCAGACACTTCGGGTTCCTCTTTTTTCTTTTCTTTTTATTAGTCTTCTTTTGCGAGGCAGTCCTCAGGAAGGATCGATCACCTGGAGAGGCCAGGGGCGAGGGGGAGAGGGGACGAGGGAGGGAGGGAGGGAGGGAGAAGGGAGGGAGAGGGAACGAGAGAGAGAGGAAGGAGAGAAGGAAAGAATGAGAGGAAGAGGGGAGAGGGACGGAAGGATGGAAAGAGGGAGGAATGAGAAGAGAAAGGAAACAAAGGAGAGGGGAGGAAGCAAGGAAGAAAGCAGAGAGGGAGGGAATGACAAGAGAAAAGGAGAAGAGAAGAAGAGAGAAGAAAGGAGGGAATGAGAAAAGGAGAGAGAGGAAGAGGGAAGGAAGGAGGGAGGGAATGAGAAGAGGAGAAAGAAAGAAAGAGAGAGCGAGACGGAGAGAGAGAATAAATGAGAGGAAGAGAGAGAGAAAGAGTGGGAGAGGGAAGGAGGGAGAGAGGGACTGAGAAGAGGAGAAAGAAAGAAAGAGCGAGACGGAGAGAGAGAATAAATGACAGGAAGAGAGAGAGAAAGAGTGGGAGAGGGAAGGAGGGAGAGAGGGCGACACACGGTGATGTCCAGGTGAAAGAATGGAGGGAACAAGAGAGCGTGGATTATTTTAAGAACAGGGATTTGGAGAAGGGGAGAGGCGAGGGAGATGGAACGCAGAGGGAGACGAAAGGGGTAAAGAGATGCAAGGTTAGGAAAAAGAGAAGAGAGAGGGAGGTGAAGACGGAAGAGGAAGGGAGAAGAGATAGATAAATATGTGAGCGAAAACAGAGGGAACAAAAGTGGAAGGGACAGAAAGAGGAAATGAGGTGTAGAAATTTAGAGAGGAAAATATAGAAAATGAATAAAATGCGCAAATAAAAAAAAAAACGAGGGGTAGAGTTCGAGGCAGGACAACGAAGATGAGGAATAGAGAAAGAAGGAGAGAATGGGAAGATAAAACGCTTTCCAAGAAGTGGGAACAGTTAAAAACTATAAAAAAGAAAAAGAAAAAGAAAACACCGAGAAAAGACGTGAATGAGAAGCAGAAGGATAAAAATATAAAAGAGAGAGAGAAAGTGAAAAAAACAGAATGAATGAGTTAGTATCCAACTTCTTTAACAATGGAGTGGCATGAGATCTTGACAGAATAAAAAGGGAAGTGGAAGAGGGATATGATCGAAAGCAGAGTAAGAGAAAAAGGAGAGGAAAAAAGAGAGGGAGAGAAGAAAAGTCAGAAAAAAATAAAGAAATGTAAAAGGGTAAAAGGAATAAAAAAAAGAGAGGAGAGGAAAGAGAAGAGGAAAAAAAGGGAAGGGGAGAAGAGGAGAGGGTGACAGACATGTACTCTACACCTTTTGGTTGTATGTAATGTACAAATACACAGAGACAACAATCATAGAAATAATGAGAAATACAGACTGGAAAACAACAATAATAATAAAATAACGCCTCGTAATTCTAGCCCGTCATTTGTTTTCAGCCATTATCCATCTTCTGATTTCATTACGTGAAATCTCTGAACAAGAACCCACAGCCCACGAACTGCATTTGAGTGTTAAACATTGGCATTCATAATAATTGACGCAACAAAATTAATCACATTCCCTTGTGACAAACATGATTGAAGGACAAAGTATATATATATATATATATATATATATATATATATATATATATATATATATATATACATATAAGTGTATACATATATATATATATATATATATATATATATATATATTTATATATATATATATATATATATATATATATATATATATATATATATGTGTATACATATACATATAAGTGTATTCACATATATATATATATATATATATATATATATATTGATATAAATATATATGCGTATACATATATATTTATATATATATATATATATATATATATATATATGTATACATATACATATAAGTGTATTCACATATATATATATATATATATACATATATATATGTATATATATGTATATATATATATATATATATATATATATATATATATATATGCGTATACATACGCACATATATATATATATATATATATATATATATATATGTGTGTGTGTGTGTGTGTGTGTGTGTGTGTGTGTGTGTGTGTGTGTGTGTGTGTGTGTGTGTGTGTGTGTGCGTGTGTCTGTGTGTGTGATATATATATATATATATATATATATATATATATATAGATAGATAGATAGATAGATAGATAGATAGATAGATAGATAGATATACATATATATAAATAGATGCATATATATATATATACTATTATCATTATTACTATCCTTATTACTATGATTATGAATGTTACCATTATCACTTTTATTACTATTACATTATTATTATGATTATAATAATTAACATTGTTAGTATTATTATTATCATTACTGTCACTGTCATCATTATAGTCACTATTATTATTACCATTATTATCATTACTATCATAATCATTATCATCACCATTATTACTACTATTATTATATCATTATTATCATTATCATTATTTTTTCCATTAATATCATCATCTATGTTATCTGCATCATCATCATTACCATTATTGCTCCAATCGTTATAGTTGTTGTTATTGTTATTAATTATACTTGCAACATAATTAACATCACTTGATACTGTTACATGATCATTACCACTCGCGTTACTAGTACCATTACTAGCATTTTCTTCTACTATTATTATCATTATCATCATTATTGCTATTATTATCATCATCATTATTATTATTAGCACCATTATTATCATTATCACTATTTTTCATCATTATATTTTTTTATCATTATATTCTTATTCTTATCATCATTATTACTATTATTATCATTAGTATTAGTATTATGTAGTAGTAGTAGTAGTAGTACCATTAGTATTATTTTTATTATTATTATTGTTGTTGTTTTTGTTGTTGTTGTTGATGTTGTTGTAGTTGTTGTTGTTGTTGTTGCTATTATTTTCTTTATTATTATCCTTTTAATATTACTATCATTATAATTTTTATGATTATTATTATTGATATTGTTATCATTATTTTTATCATTATTATTATTGTTATTATCATTATCATTATTATCGTCATTAATACCATAATTACCATTATTATTATTATTATTATTATTATCATTATTATTATCATTATTGTCATCATTATTAATATTACTGTTATCAGTATCAGTACATTATTATTATTACTATTACCATTATCAATCAATATCATCATTAATATTCAATTTAGTTATCATTATCATGTATAGCATAATTAATAATTATTACCATATTTATTGCTTTATCATTATGATTATTCACAGTAGGAGTAGTAGAAATAGTCTCATCTTTAGCACAATCATAATTAACATTAGTATCATTTTCCATACCATTGTCATCATTATTAATAACCTGCTATAATTATCGATATTTGCAACATTATCAAATTCTCCTGACAGAAGAATTTTCGTTACCATTATAACTGGTACTTCAGTGCTAGTATCCGTATAGTTACTTTTCTTATATTATCTATATTATATTTGTCTTTTAATTTTCACGGCGAACCTCATGTCTTATTTTTCCCTTGACTTATTTTGTGTATAGCGTTATCAGCTACTGTTGTTATTGCTGTGTTTGTTATTCTGATTTTAATTGTACCCCTGTTATTTGTTTTCCTTATTATTATCACTTTTATGGAGATACTCATAGATAGTTATTGTTCTTATTATGATTGTTATTGCATTTAGCATTTTCCTTTTTATCATTATCGTTTTGTAATCATTCCATGTTTATGTTATCGGGATTTTGGTTTCTATGTTTTCATTCTCAATAGAATCATTTAATTATCATAATATTCTGTTCATAGTTATCATAACTATTGCTATTGGCCTTTTTCGTCAAAAGTATTATCATCATTGTCCAGCCAGCACTGTTATTTTATTATCATCTATACTGTTTTGTTCCTGGCATGCAGCTGTTGTTATCGTTAATTTTCATATCGGTATTCTGCCCACCCCGTTTATATGACTGCTATTGTTATTGCTTTTTATCATTATTACTATACTGTTCACCATAATTGTAGTTCGCATTCTCATTATTTTAAATTCCAATAATAGTAATATCAGCTGAATTAACAGTAGTGCAGCAGATAGTAATACTACTGTAGCATTGATGGTTAATATTCAAAATTATATCAAAAGCGATAACAGTTTATTTCAAATACATAAAGGATGTTTTATTGTCATGTCCATAACAGGCTGTGGGCGTCCGTTACATCATTCATGTGAAACCAGTCAAGAGAAAGCATTGCTCTCGCGTCCAACGAGAAGGCTCCGATGTCAGAATGCCTTTGGGAAAATCATAGTTATAAAGTTGGTATTCAAAGTCAGTGTGGAACTGAACACATAAACATATATCTACAAACATAACAACATACCAGCATAAACGTATAGCTATATACGGATAGATAACTAAGTGACTTTGGCGATAGAATGGCTAACCAAGCATTATAAGTGGACTGTGAGATTCGCCACACCAAGCCTCTTTAGATGAAGCCGTATACCACAGGGGGAACAGGCACCGGAGGCGAAATCTACGTAACGGAAGTCGAGGTCGCTAAAATGCTGAACAGATGCATCTTATGCTGATCAATAGCCAGGACTCCTCGTTCAAGTTTTGTGAAAGATATTGTGGACGAAGAAAAGGAGCGGACCAGCTGTAACAAAGGACCGGAATGGATTCAGGAAGTGGCCGCCAACGCTAACCCTACGGAGAGGGACGCGCAGCAGTGTGTGTGTGTATGTATGTGTGTGTGTGTGTGTGTGTGTGTGTGTGTGTGTGTGTGTGTATTGTGTGTGTGTGTGTGTGTGT
>NC_061850.1:18674909-18677409 GCF_019202785.1 Penaeus chinensis | reverse complement strand
CCCGACCAGTAGTAGGTGTACCCACCCATACTGATCGTGCCGCTGCCAGGTCTTCTCACCTCAGAGAGGGCAGCCACCTCAACTCCCAACCGCATCAATTACCTCAATAGCAGAAGTAACCGCTCGTCCTGCCACAAGGATATGGATAGCTTGCATGAGGTTAAGCCTTGCGTAGTCGCTCTGGTTGGACAGGCTGTGGGGCCCAACATCTGCCTGTGGGGTTCCTTACAGCTTTGCCCCACAGGCCTCATGCTGGGTTGGCGCCAGCCGGGCCCCAGATAGGATGAGTAACTCTAATTCCCATCATGCGCCACAACAGGCCGCCTTGCTTGCTTGGTGGGGTGGTAACACCTCACCCCCCAGCATATCCATTTATTTTGGTCGTTGCCAGTAAGTTATCTAGGGGGGAAGAGGGCTAGCAAGGCCCACCTCCCCGTAGTCGCCCATTAACACCAGGGTGGTTGAAGGGTAGGAGTTGGTACAGAGCCAGGGCGTGTCCACACGATGCTAAGCTCCAAACCTCTAGGGCCTCCCGCAACTCCGAGATCCCACACATTTTAGCCTGGGACCACAAAGTGCCCAGTTTCCATGGGTGGCCACGAAGAGGCACTGCAGAAGTCTCGATGATGGAGAGGCTGTGAACTGGCTGGGGAGTCTTATGCAATGCTACTTCCTTTTTCACACTAATCTAGGCAGCGGTGGCAGCTACAAGTGAGAAGGCATGCAAGCTCTTAACACTATCTACCAGACCATCACTTCACATCACCTTGACCATTAAACACCCACACACACACACACATATATATATTTATTTATTTATGTATGTATGCACACACACACACATACATATATATTCTAGGGTTATTAAGGATTGCCCCTGACCCACTTCCCGTGTACATACAGAAATGAAACGTCGTACAGTTATCAATCTTCCTCTCCTTAGTCCCTTAGACACACTTCTTTCATCGTTTTATGCAGCTGTGAACTCCTCGATTGTAAAAGTCCGCAGATTGCACTGGAAGCCATGAAGTGACTTAAGAAATCAGTGTCTCATCATCCTGGAAACGTTTACCCTTCAAAAATTACTTCATGGACAGAAAGAGGTGAAAGTCAGATGGTGCAAGGTCAGGAAAATAAGGATTATGAGGAAGGATATCATAGCTACAGGACCGCGCTTTCATCTGCGCAATGTGAGAGGTGTGAAAAGGGGTGTTGTCTTGTTGTCAACATTCGATACCTCTTGGTTTTGAAAGCTCACGCAATTTCTGCAGCAGTGAAGCATCGTAACCTGTAATTGTAGTGCCTTCTGTCAGGAACTTCATCATCACCACTCCATGCTGGTTCCAAAAGACTGTGAGCATGACCTTCTTGCCGAAGGTGTGACACATGCCTTTTTGGTAGGTGATGATTCAAATTTCTTCCATTGCTTTGACTCGACCTCATTTTCTGGATCATAGTGATGGACCCCATCTTGTCCTAATGGTTTTCTTGACACAGGGCTAAAAGAGCTTAGGCTTACTAGACTCGTTCCTGTTTCTGGTGTGTGACTAGCCTTGGAACCCATCGAAGAGACAACTTTTGCATATGCAGATGGTCATGAATGATTTTGTTACAGACCCAACACTAATCTTTGACATCTTGGGCTAGCCGACGACCAATAATAAGACGAACTTCCAAAATGGCAACTTCCACTTGATGGATGGTGTCCTCATCAATGACAAACTGGAGTCACCCGCGGACAGGAGCCTTTTCCACAGATCTCCAACCACACCTGAACTGGCGATGCCAATGTTTAACAACGTCATAAGATGATTCATCCTCCCCATAAGTTCATTGATAGTTTCTTCTTGTGTGCGTCCATTCAAATATAAAAAACTTGATCACCTCTCGATACTTCACTGGTTCCATTTTCACACGTCACTGCGCCTTCACCGCTGTAACAGCAAACATGTTATGCGTTAAAGACTGAAAGTCAACACATTACCTTTAGAGATCTCGTTATGCATGTGGAATTTCAGCCTCCTAGTCAAAGCGAAAGTGGGTTAGGGGAAATCATGTATGAGCGCCCTTCGTGTGTGTATGTGTGTGAGTGTGTGGGTGGGTGTGGGTGTGGGTGTACATACATGCATATATCTATATATTCATATATATACATACAGACATACATATATGTATGTATATATGAATATGTGTATATATGTATACATACATATATATATATGCATGTGTATATGTCTATTTATACATGTGTATATATATATATATATATATATATATATATATATATATATATATTTATACATGTGTGTGTATATATATATATATATATATATATATATATATATATATATACCTGTATATGTATGACTATATGTCTGTACTTATATCTAGCTATATATATGTATCTATATATGTATATATATATATATATTTTTTTTTTTTTTCTAACAGCAAGATATTCCACTGCAGGACATAGGCCTCTTTCTCTTCACTATTGAGA
>NC_061850.1:18664909-18669909 GCF_019202785.1 Penaeus chinensis | reverse complement strand
GTAATTAAAAAAATACTTTACCTACTTATGATGCCTGTATTTATTTTTCATTGTAATGTACATTAATGAAAACAAATAAAATTTAAATAAATATATATAAATACATAAAGCACACACATTCATTATTGTGTGTGTTTATACATACGAACTTATCCAATGGGAAGTTCATATCAATCCGGAAATTCGCCAAATGCGTTCTCTTTGGCTCAGAATGATTGTTGTGAGCTTGACTCAATACCATATTTTCTCGTTTTCTTAAATTAGCTCCATAAGCTTATAATGGTGGAATTATTGTTTTCCTGGGAAATTTCTTTAATTAACATCATTTTCTATGTTCCCTAATTTAGTTTCGTGTTTTACAATATTAACTACCTCGCGTCTTACTTCATCATCTTTAGAAAAACATTCTACTTTATCTACCCATTAAATGTATCAATTATTGAAGAATCTTCTCCCTTCTCGATCTTTAAATCTGGAATGTCTTCAGTTTTCAGCCAAGGCTTTTTACAGTTTGTGTGTTCCAGAACAGCCACTGCAGCTGAAGTCACATCTACAGTTGGCAAATTTCCCCTTCATATTGCTATTTCTTTGTTCTTTTACTCATCAATGTCCGCAAAGTGCTTATTCTAGGCCATCCTTTTCCAGCCCTGGGGTCGCCGAGACCTCAAATTGACGTGGTCAATTCACAGTTTTGGGAGGTTTTCAGCACATACATACTAGTTGAGGGATAATGGCTAAATTTTGTTTGATTATTACACAATAATTTATATGCTGTATCCCCAACCGCTAATCCTGTATCAGATGTGCCTCTGCCTACATACATCCAGTTAGTGTAGCACTTTCCAAGTGGATGTTTTGATTAATAGTAGACCTTTGAATTTCAAATACTATGATGAAATTTAATGATGCTAATTTTGTATTTGTCCAACCTTGCATTACCTTTATGAAACGGATATTTATTAAGCTTTTCCTTACTTTTACAACCAACAATTAGTAACATATAATACAAGCCTGTACACCGTAAAACAAACTAGTGTCATGCCCTGAGGTGCATGATTGGGGTCGCCTGAATAAAAAAGGTTGGGAAACACTGTCCTAGGTGTTACCTCTGTGTTATCTATTTGCAGATTATTAGTGTATGTTGGTGGCTTTGTACCTATAACCTTACTTAATCCTTTCGGCCTAATGGTGGACACTCTGTAATCTCATAGAACTATAATATTACTCAGGTGATGTCTCTTTTGACTAAACAACTCGCTATAATTATTCAAACATCAGGACGTCATCTTTAGGTGAACGCCATTGGTTACACTATTTTACCTAAAGTTGTGCTTTAAGTCACAAATCAGGTAGATAGAACGGTTAATCGCCACCTATAGCTACATTACGTGCTTGTAATCATAATGCCATAACTAGATAGGCCTATCACTTTAACTGTCTTAACAACCATAGCAAAAATAAACCGATCTCTTAGTGTGTGTGAAAAAACAAACTTTGACTTTCCACTAACATTTATTACTATAATAGGATCCATTTTTAATTGGAATATACGAGTGAAAGCAACTGCCATCCAATGTCGGTTTCATCCTTACATATGCATGATAAACTATACTGTTGCCAAATTACTTTTTTATTTGTTTTTAAATCCTCCCCTTCGGTAGAGCCGCAACCATCCGGGATTTTGGGTTTGAAGGAAGCCCGAGAAAACCTCAAATTTGATTCCCGAGTAGCCTGACTGCGTGGTTATGAGGCCCGTTGGGGGCTCGGTTTTCCCCTCTCTGTCTATTAGTTATTGGGTAGCAAAACCCACACTAAATTAAATATTTATTTTTTACAGTGCAACACAAAACATTTGTTTCTTTCTCCGCCACCTATAAAAGGTGCTAAATTCCCTATGGGTCCTCCCCTTAAAATGATAAATAAATATTAGAGTTCACTGTGTGATTTCGTTGTGACCAGAGGGACAGAATTATTTTTTCCCAGTGACTGCTGTTGCTCGAATGGAAATATGTATTTTGTTCAACAAACCAACGGGACAACTATATAAAATAAAACCAGAACAAATAAATATTTCCCGTCAGATCAAAACAAGCAAACAAATTCTGCCTCAAGTCACTGCTGTTTTATTACTATGTTAACACTCTGATGTATCACTGATATTTTCTTTTCACTGTCACAATGTTATATAAATTACGGAACTGTTACCTTCGCCAAGTCAGTCCTTGGGCAACGAGCAAACATGGTGGGCAGGGTAGTTGTTGCGTCGGTCACTTTCCTTTACTTTCGGAAAAAGAGAACCGGTTTGTCTCATTAATCTTATTCTAAATTAGTTTTAAATAATATAGTAAGCTTTTATTATATTCCTCCGAACTTAACGCTAAATGCTAATCTTTTAATACTGAACGGAAAAAAGCGGCGTCTGGAGAATAACCCAGGTTGGCAAACCCTGCCCTCGCTCAAGCCTTACTCCTGCGAAATACTCAACCAAAATACTAAATCCAGCAACCATTGGGCCAACCAAAAATTAATATATTTTGTTTAATGAATTTTCAACACTGAATTTTTCTATATTCAAATAAATCTTATAATATAACACGTGTTTTGGCAATAAGGTTAGGTTGGTATTTCATCCCTCTTTCAGCGTCTGGAGAACACTCCTTTTAAAAGTGCGGTCCGTACTTTTGCTTAATGTCCTTTATAAAAAAAACAGAAATTTCGACGTGTGTGTGTGTAACGTTAGAGAAATTACAATGACGAGGTGATGAAATGTCAACCAGTATTCCTTATGGACGAAAGGATCATTGCTCCCCAGATCAGGTATTGTTAAACCCGTAGACCAACCAACCACAGTAACTTAAGAGTGTTTCTTTTGTAGCAATCTATTTCACTGCTACATGCACTCCCATGTATGCATACAAATATACATGTTAATAGAGATATCCAAACACACACACACACACACACACACACACACACACACACACACACACACACACACACACACACACACACACACACACACACACACACGCACGCTGTAGAAGCCCGTGGTGGGCCCCATAAGAGTATGGTAGGTGCGGTATAGAGTGCGGCTGCTCCCAGGAGCGAGGTCTTGCTCCTTGGCTCTCCGTATGGAGTCTGCCTGTCATCTCCTACAGTAGTCTAAAGACTGCTATAAGTCACGTACTTAGCATGTGGCAGCCGGTGTTGAACAAGGAAGTGTTACAGCAATACTTAACGGAAGGGGATATACAACACAAGATTGGAGTGATCTAGTGTGGTAAGAAGAGATGAACAATCAGTTAAAGCAATGATCATGAGTATATGCATAAGTATAAGTATGTGTGCAGATACGTATGTGACAAGCATGTAAGCTTCTATAAAATTTGTAGAACATCGTAATATGATATAGATACAGCTAGATACACACACACACATATAACTGTAATGATGGTGATGTGGAGGAAGAGGAATAAGAGGAGGATAGTAATAGTGATGATGATGCTTATACATTCCATTGATTAGGTCACTTTTTTCCTTTTGAAAAATCTTCTTTACTAATTCTAGAAGACATTAGCTAAAATGTCTTTGTATGCTATGTACTTTAAACAACGCTGTGTTTACAAACAACACAGCTGTTGAGTGTCTATGACTTAGAATTGGCCGAGGTTTTGTAAGGGCAGCCTAAAAGAACTGCGATTGGCCATTGATCCTACGCGGGTGATTTACAGCAGAGTGCAGAGTCTCAAGGCAGAATATGTGACACCGAAATAAACGGTTGTGTATGGAAGAATAGACCTAGATAGGGTTCAAGGCGATGAAGACTAGTGCTTTGAGTATCCGGACCCAAAGTTCTAGGAATGCGTCGAGCTGGTAATTGATGGGTCACCGCGTGAAAAAAAAAAATCAAAAGATGAATGAATTAATGAAGGCATAAACTTCCATTAAATTAAATGTTTGTATATGTGAAACATGATGAAATAAATAACCAAATTATACAAAATAAAACAGCACTGAATTATCATGTATTGAAAATCAGGAAAGGTTTGCCCGTGTTGTATGGAGAGAGGCATGAATGACACTGACTAATGCACAAAATGCGTTGTCTGGTCAAGAGGGTAACACATGAAAACAACTTTGATGATGAAAAATAAGTAATAATTGAGGAGCATTGATTTATACTTCATGATCTTATAAACAAACTGAGAGACTCATTGTAGACAGTAGAAATGACAGACGTTGTCGTATGTTTCTGGTGTTTGGTAAAATGATTTGTGTTCGCATCAGATATTCTTTTAGAAAATTGATGTATTGAACAAACAGACTTCCAAAGCAAAATTGTAAAGAACTTTGCCACGACGAGTTTTTGACCAATATTGAGTTCTCAGAAGAGTATTTAGTCTTATTAGGAATTTTTATGTGATACAGTCTCGTCCACAATCTGTGCTATTAAAGATCATTATTTCTCTAGATACAGTATTTTCCACAACTAGGTAGGTTGCTGACATCTGTAGATACACCAGCCAGTCCACAGCCAAACTGTTTAATGTTCGTTAGCGCGGCTCCCAACTCCAGACATGTTTGCCCTCTCTACTGATTATGATTAATGATCTGTACACCCTGTTGAGAATACATGCCTTTTCTCATTAAATACACTTTACTTTTGATTAGCAGCTCATATACTTTTACAACTTCCATGCACTCAAGGATGAATCACATATATGAAAGACAACCAAAGAATTATTAGGACAGGGCCAGCTTAGTTCCAAGATATAACTAGTAAAGCTTGCATAACTTATTAATAAAGAGAGTTTCCTGTGAGTAGATGCAAGGAATAAGGCAGTTTCTGTTGACAAGCAAGTCATCGTCATTACTGCAGCAGAATGATGTCTCAGTATCTGTCTCTCTCTTCCACTCTCATTCACTTTCACGTTCACACTATCTCTCTATCTATCTATCTATCTATCTATTTGTCTGTCTATCTCTTATCCATCCATCTA
>NC_061850.1:18624909-18629909 GCF_019202785.1 Penaeus chinensis | reverse complement strand
ATATATATATATATATATATATATATATATATATATATATATAGCATTATATATGGCGTATATATATATATATATATATATATATATATATATATATATTTATATGTATACACATACAGACATACACACACATATATATATACATATATATATACGTGTGTGTGTGTGTTTGTGTGTGTGTGTGCGAGTGTTGGTGTGTCGTGTATGCTTATATATATAGCCATATATATATGACACATATATATATATATATATATATATATATATATATATATATATATACATATATATATATATTTATATGTATACACCCACACACACACACACACACACACACACACACACACACACACATATATATATATATATATATATATATATATATATATATATATATATATATATATATATATTTATATATATATATATATACACATATATACGTGTGTGTGTATATATATATATATATATATATATATATATGTGTGTGTGTGTGTGTGTGTGTGTGTGTGTGTGTACGTACATATATAAATAGATAGATAGATAGATATGCATACAAATATGCATGCACGCACAAATAAACTGTACAGCCATATCTAGAAACGAACGAGCCTGCGTTAAAACATTTCCCAACCAAATGATTAGAAAAAGTCACATACACACATACCAGCACGCACACACGTATAAACAGTCATGTATAAACATGCACACACGATCACTTTGTGGTGGCCACGTTAATGTCTGAAAGAGTGAGGCCCACGCTGTTTACTGGAGACACATCCCCCCTGCGGAGTCTTGTATTGAACACCATGTTGTGTTTACGACGTACATTTATTCTCTGGTTGCTTGAGACGACAACGAAGCGGCTGAGAGAGAGAGAGAGGAGGGAGGGTGAGAGAGAGAGAGAGAGGAGGGAGGGTGAGAGAGAGAGAGAGAGAGAGGAGGGAGGGTGAGAGAGAGAGAAAGGAGGGAGGTTGAGAGAGAGAGAGAGATAGAAAGAGAAGGGAGGGAGGGGAGGGGAAAGATAGCGAGAGAGGCGGGGGAGGGAGAAATAGATAGAGGGAGGGAGAGGAAGTGTGAAGGGGAGAGAGAAGGGACTAAGTAGAGAAAAAGAAAGAAAGAAAAAAAAATAGAGGGAGAGGGGAAGGGGGGAGGAAGAGAGAAAGAGAGAGAGAGAGAGAGAGAGAGAGAGAGAGAGAGAGAGAGAGAGAGAGAGAGAGAGAGAGAGAGAGAGAGAGAGGGAGGGGGGGGGGAGGGAGGAAGAGAGAGAGAGTGAGAGAGAGAGTGGAGGGTGGTTGAGAGAGACAGAGAGGGAGGAGAGGGAGAAATAAATAGAGAGAGGGAGATGGAGTGTGAAGGTGAGAGCGAAGGGACGAAGGAGAGAGAAAGACAGAATAAGAGAGACAGATAAAGAGATAAAGGGAGAAGGGAAGGGGGGGGGGAGGAAGAGAGACAGATAGAGAGTGAGGGATGGAGAGAGAGAGAGAGTTTGGTAGAGAGAGAGGGGGGAGTAGGAGAGGGAGAGAATGTTTTTAAAGAGAAGGCAGATTCCGTGTCGAGATCAAAGTTCAAGCTATAAAATTCTAGTCGAGTTTTTTCTTTTTTCACTTCTCATTTTGGTTGTTTTGTGTTTTTTGTTGTTGTTGCTGCTGTTGCTGCTGTTTTCTTCTATTCTACTTCTTTTTATCACCTTCTTTTTATCTTTCCTACGATATATATTTTGTTTCTCCTCTGCCTCTCTTTTTGTTCTTTTAAACTCCATATTCCTTTCTACACCTACCTTCTCTCTCTCTCTCTCTCTCTCTCTCTCTCTCTCTCTCTCTCTCTCTCTCTCTCTCTCTCTCTCTCTCTCTCTCTCTCTCTCTCTATCTATCTATCTATCTCTCTGTCTCTATCTCTCTCTCTCTCTCCACTCAGTAATCTAACTGCTAGTATGGTCGATCTCCCCCCCCCCCCCCCCCCCCTCTCTCGCTCTCTCTCACTTTCTCGTTTTCTCCCGCTTTCGCTCTCTCTCTCTCTCTCTCTCTCTCTCTCTCTCTCTCTCTCTCTCTCTGTCTCTGTCTCTCTCTCTCTCTCTCTCTCTCTCTCTCTCTCTCTCTCTCTCTCTCTCTCTCTCTCTCTCTCTCTCTCTCTCTGCTAACTCATTTTTCTTTATAAACGATGAACAGATTAATTTATTAAGCTAACACAGATAACAAAATGGAATTAATCCATAATAAGGTTATATACAATATTTCTAATGCGTCGCCACACAGTCGTGCTGCTCTGGCAGAGAAGGTGCACTGATGCTGACTAGACCGCGACCTCGGAAATTCCACAAAGAGCCGATTAGTGTACCGTCCTCGTACTTCTCTCCCGGCTGAGGGGTGGGAGACGGAGGCTGGTTAGATGAGGCACCTGCTGCATCTGAGCCTTGTAGAGCACCGTTAGAGCCCCGACGATATTCCAGCGCGTCGATGTGAGGAAGATTGGTGGCTTTCTGGGTAAGCCCGAGAGCCCTTTTTTCTATTTTATCCAGCCTATTGAGGCTGGTGGGCGCAGAAGACGACCAGGCCAACGAAGCATATTCTAGGAGTGGTCTGATCTGGGACTTGTACAGCGTGAGAATTCCCTGTGGATTCAAGAGGATATAACCGCTGCCTGGGTCTTGTGCCACACTCTGTCGAAGGCGCTGGCAATGTCGAGGGCGATAACCAGAGTATCTTGACTGGCATCCAGAGCATCCTGCCTTTTTAACTCAGCGGTAGAAGAAGGTCAGCAGTCGATCGGGAGGATCGAAATCCAAACTGTTTGACGGAAATAAGATTGTGGTTTTCCAGGTGTTCCATGAACTGTTCAGCATTAATCTTCCCAAATACCTTGCTGATGCATGGCAGAAGGGAGATGGGCCAGTAGTTGTCTGGATTTGTTTTTGACTGTTTTTTTTTTTTTTTCTGAAGAGGAATCACTCTTGCTTCCTTCCGGATAGTGGGCCAGCAGCTTTCTTCAATACACAACAGGAAGATAGATTATAAAGGCTGGATAACTCAGCTGCACACCTGCAGAGAGTTTGCGGTCTGATATCATATGAACCTGGTGCTTTCTTTGTGTTTAAATTCTGAAGGATCTCTTTTGTTCTGGTGCGACAGTTTTGAAGCCCAGTGAGTTGTTCACGGCATATTGAAGGTATCTCTGGAGGTGTCCTGTTATCATCTGACACTGTCATTTTACGAATGAATAAGCTTCCAAGAAAGTTAGCTTTTTCCCGAGTACTCGAAGCAATTGTCTCGTCAGGCTTGGTTAGTGGAAGTAATGTGGATTCCCGGGTTTCCCCTTGGTGCTCCTTGACGGGCGACCACCTTGCTGCCTGCTCCCAAAGTTGACAGTTTCCTCTTCGTTTCCTTTTGCCATCTGTTGCGGGCCCATTTGCATGCGACTGTCATTTCTTTGCAACCATTTTTGTGTAGATTTCATTGTCTTCTGGAATTGGCTTTGTACCTCTGTCACAATCTGTATTTCTTTTTGAACACTTGATGACATCTGTAGACAAACCAGGATTGATCCCTTGGTTTTGTGATGTATGTCCGTGAAGGGACGTATTTCTCTTGCATTTCGGCGAGGAGGCTGGTGATGGAGGGTGCTTTGTCGTTTGCATTCCTCTCAAGAAGAACATCCCAGTCTTTTGACTGAAGTTCTGCCTTCATACCTGGTCAGTTTGCGTTGTTCCAAGGCCATATTTTTCTGGCTCCTTTCATCAGCTGCGGAGGCGAGCCAAATATAAAAGCAAGGTGATCTGATGTTCCTATTTCGCCGAGCGATGAACAGGAGATAAAGTCTTCAGTTAGATCCGATAAAACAGGGTAGAGATCTACCGAGGATGTGCATCGCAAGCCTGAGTTTTCCGTTAGGAAGTCCATCAGTGTCCTGCCTTGCCACTGCTGCCTGTAGTGAGTGTAAAGAAATAGAGACTCGTTTGACTTAAGCAGGACCTTCCAAAAGATAGCTTTCAGAGTAGCCTCATATCCTACCAAAAGCAGATTTTACCTCTGCGTTAAAGAATGTTTCGGTAGCCACTATTATGTCGGCACTGATGTTGAGGGCCAAATGAGTCGGCTCACCAATATTGGTCCAGAGGCCTCCGACATTAGCAGACAAAACTGAGAGGTGTCCTTTGTTATTTTGAAGGGTAGGAATCAGTGAAGCCATTTAGTACACTGGGATGTGACCAAGAAGGAACAGCGAGCTGATGAGCGACCTTGCAGAAGTCGCAGGAGGCTTTACCACATCAGTCCTGTCCTTCCTGTCCTCCCGTTTGCAGTGTGGGCACACGGGAGGCTCTGGTCTCTGGGCTCTCCTTCCTCCCAGAATCTGCTGACGAGTGCCTCGTCCCGCCTCTGATTTTCTGGGAGGTGGAGGCAGCTGTGCTCTTTGATCAGGATTCTGCAAATTGAGCAAAAACTAAAGTAATATTAGATCCTGGCTCATTCCGGCGATTTGCACGTAGGACTGATTTTACAGGCGATGATTAACAGCGATTATTTGTAGGTGTATATATCATATAATATAACTGTTTTCAATTTTATATTTCCTCATGCTGCAGCATGAGGAAATGTTATAATAAAGAAGTAAAATGAACAAAGAAGGCTTGTGATGTGAATAATAATATTGTTTTAATTTATCAAGGCATTTGTAAAGTCGAAACGCTTTCGACGAATTTTCTATTTTAAAAAATCATAAAACTAAGGTATAACAACGTACATCGCATATATTTATAAAATAAGTAATATGTTAAATGACAATAAATACATTGTCTCTAGTGAACAAATATTGCATCCAACCACATACACTACTCAAAACAATTAGGGTAACACTTTATTTTTGGGATATCACAGACATATATTGGCGCATTGGAGTTTTCCATCCAGCTTGTTTGCAACCTTAGCAACCTGTGAATCAATTTCACTGCCTTAGACCCAATTGCCATTAACAAGGTCTAGTCAGGATTGTCAAAAGCGAGCCAA
>NC_061850.1:18609909-18614909 GCF_019202785.1 Penaeus chinensis | reverse complement strand
ACTGCAAGAATCAGGCTTGGATATAGATTGTATTGGCAGGTCAGTACAGTTTGTAATGTCGAAGAAACTAAGTGTAAACTGTGTAATTAAGAATATAAGCGAATACTTGTACATTATATCTCAGAGTGCCATGTGTTACAGCCTTTCAAACCACCTAGCATGAGGTACCGAGAACTATGTAACTACTTCATATCATCTGATGTCTTAGAAGATATATTTATGTTGTATCCTAAATTTGGAATGCAGTATCACATGAACGCATATTAATTGTATTGATGCTTTTCCACGCCCAAGCTATATGCCGGCTTGACAGTTGAGTAGATAAAGGACTGTGCAATTGTTCCTTTCCTTAAACTGATAAAGTACTTATAATAATGTTATAGGCTAAAATTCAAATGTAATACCACTGTGTAATGTTGTGACCATGCATTAAATGTACCACAGCTTGCACACGCCTGTGCAGTTAGCCAGGGTGGTAAATAAAGGACTAAAAAAACAAAATGTTTTTGCTTTTTTTTCTTGACTTGCTATAACGAATTTTGTCTGCTAGATACCTTAATACAGAATGACAGGTGAGGTTTTAAGAGAAGGAGGAAGTGTATATGATTCTGCCCTTTTATTTTTCTTTGTTTCCCTTTTCCCTTCCTATTCCTTTTGCTAACTTTCTTCTTTTCCCTTCTCTCATTCCACTTCCTCATCTCCATTGCATTAACCTCCTTCGCTCCCTCCTCCGTCTTACACCACCCATTATCTCCTCTGCTTTCCTCTTACTCCCTTTTCTCTCTTTTCCTTTGTTTTCCTGTTTCTGCCCACCTTCCTGTTTACTCTCCCCAATCCTTATATATATATATATATATATATATATATATATGTGTGTGTGTGTGTGTGTGTGTGTGTGTGTGTGTGTGTGTGTGTGTGAATACACACACACATACATACTACACACACTCTCTCTCTCTCTCTCTCTCTATATATATATATATATATATATATGTGTGTGTGTGTGTGTGTGTGTGTGTGTGTGTGTGTGTGTGTGTGTGTATGTATGTATGTATGTATATATGTATATATATATATATATATATATATATATATATATATATATATATATATATATATATATATGACTGCCGCAATGGTCCAGTGGTTAGGGCACTGTACTCCGACCCTCGTGGTCCCGAGTTCAATTCCCCGTCGCGGCGGTCGTAAAATTCCTTGCGCTCTGACTGCTAGCTTGAGCCAGAGAAAACGACATATCGCCTTGAGAGGTCAAACGTAGAGAGGTCGCCGCCGTGGCACAAGTGTTAGCGCGCCGAACCGTGGTTGATTAGGAAGGGCATCCAATCAGGGAAGGGTGACACTGCCATATAGCCTCTCAATAGTGAATTGAGAGAGGCTTTTATCCTGCAGTGGAATGAATGGGTGTTTAAAAAAAAAAATTAAAAAAAAAAAAAAAAAAAAAAAAAAAAAAAAAATATATATATATATATATATATATATATATATATACATATATGTATATGTATGTATGTATGTATGTATGTATATTTGTGTGTGTGTGTATGTATACATGTACCTGTACATATACAGGTGTGCGTATATGTGTGTGTGTGTGTGTGTGTGTGTGTGTGTGTGTATGTATGTGTGTGTGTGTGTGTGTATAGAAATGTGTGTATGTGTATGTGTATGTGTATGTGTGTGTGTGTGTGTATGTGTGTGTGTGTGTGTGTGTGTGTGTGTGTGTGTGTGTGTGTGCATGTTTGTGTGTGTAGGCATACATATGAATATGCACGCGCATATGTACCGATGAGATGCTCCCACGCACCATTCTAAGGAACCCCCGAGCGCGCGAGCGATTTCCCGAAAACATAATCATCTGCGCATGCGTAATCCCCGCATTCTTCTCTTCCCGAAAGTAATCGAGGCCCATTACGTCGCGGCGCACAATCCGACTGACTCTCATGGTTTAATACGCAAAGCGGAGGCCCAAAGGAGTCCTAATCCATGGCATAATTAAATTTATTCAGGAAATTAGGAACCGGAATGATTTTGTCATTAGTATTGCTTTTATCATGTCTCTCCAGGCGGTGAGAGATTTCTTAAGGGGAGACCTCGCATGCCTCGGAAGGGCCGGTGCTGCTCTGACTGCCTAGGTAAGTAGATGGATAAATCATAAAAAAATATATAGATAAATGCAGAATTGTAGGTAAATTAATTACTCGATTATAGGTTAATGAATGACAAAAGAAGGAAATTAATGACTTAAAGGCAGGCAAATTATTTACCTAAAATAATAGACAATTAAATACTAAAATGCATGTTAATGAATGACTTCAAAGAAGGCAAGTGAATAACTGAAAAGTAGGCAAATGAGTGACCAAGAAGAAGGCAATTGAATTATGAATAAACGAGTAAATAAAAACTAGGTATATGAAAAATCAAGGAAGTAAATAAATTAATACCTAAGTAAATAGATAGTTAGCTAAACAAGCAGATGAGTGAATAGCTAATAAATAGATAAAGGATTTGGAATGCCAGCAGATTAGAGAGTTTAGCGAACAAACCAGGAAAAGCTGCATGAAAACCACAGTGCAAATTTACGAGTCATTTACACACAGTGGAAAACTAGGTTTGAAACACGGCTCCGGACGCGTCTCGTTTCGTCCCATCGCACTTTGTTTTACGTTTATTTTCTTCAATTATCTTGTCAAGCCCGCAATTTTACCTCTTTCAATAAACCGATACTTTACGAATGTGCACAAGCGTGGCCGTGCGCAAAAAAAGGAAAATATATAAAGATACGATTTTATTCTCGTTTACATTTAATATAATCCGGTGAAAATAACAAAAAAGACAAAACTAGATTTTGATATTAAAAAAAAAAAAAAAAAAAAAATGCTTTGCAGTTATACAATTTCTTGCGAAGACCTAAAGTACAACCTCAAATCCCCCCCCCCCTCCCCCATCCACCCCCTTCCCCCTCCGCGTGCCTTGTTCTTCGCCCAATATTCTTCCTCCAAAACAACTTTCAGGTTAATCTTCCTCGCCAGAATTACTCTCCCCCTCCCCCTCCCCCTCCCCCTCACCCTCACCCTCACCCCAACCCCTACCCAGCCTCTTCTTCTTCTTCTTCTTCTTCTTCTTCTCCTTCTTCTTATTATTCTTTTCTCCTTCCTGTAAAAAAATAATTCATATTCTGGCGGAGTTCATAAAGAAAGACGAGGTCGCACTTGATTAAATTGTTGACTGGGAAGCCGAAGAAGGCGAAGGAGGAGGAGGAGGAAGGGACGGAGGAGGAGGCGGAGGAGGAGGAAAACACGGAGGTGGAAGATGAGGAGAAGGAGGAGGAGGAAGAGGAACAAGGGACGGAAAAGGAGTAGGGGGAGGAGGAGGAAGGGACGGAAAAGAAGGAGGGGGAGAAAGAGACATGTGTGAAGGAGGAGGAGGAGGAGTAGGAGAAGGAAGGGACGTAGGTGAAGGAGGAGGGGGAGAAGGAGGAGGTAAATACGGATGATGGGAGGAGCAGGAAGAAGAGACGGAGGAGGAAGAGGAGAAGGAGGTGAAGTAGGGGGGAGGAGGAGGAAGGGCCGGAAAGGGAGGAATAGGAGGAGGAGGAGGAAGATGAAGAGACATATGTGAAGGAGGAGGAAGAGGAGGAGGAGGAGAAGGAAGAGGAGATGGAGGAGGAAGAGACGGAGGAGGGGAGGAGGAGCAGGAAGAAGAGACGGAGGAGGAGGAGGAGGAGGAGAAGAAGGAGAAAGAAACGGGGGAGAAGGTGGAAGAGACGATGGAGGAGAAGGAAGAGGAGATGGAGGAGGAGGAGACGGAGGAGGGGAGGAGGAGCAGGAAGAAGAGACGGAGGAGGAGGAGGAGGAGGAGGAGGAGAAAGAGGAGGAAGAAACGGGGGAGAAGGCGGAAGAGACGGTGGAGGAGGAGGAAGAGGAGGAGAAGGAGAAGAGATGGAGGAGGAAGATATGGATGAGAAGGAGGAGAAGGTGGAGGAGGAAAAGACAGAGGTGGTGGAGGAGGAGGAGGAGGAACAAGAGGGGAGGATGGGGGGAAGGAGAAGGAAAAGGAAAAGGTTTAGGAAGAAAAATAGGAGAAGAAGGAAGAGGAAGAAGAAGAGGATAAAGAGGAGGAGAAACAGGAGGTGAAAGGGGCGTAGATGAAGAAGAGGGAAGAAGTAGAACTGGAAAACAAGAAGAAAAAAGGATGGGGAGGGTAGCAGAAAGATAAGGAATTGGGGACAGAGGACGGAGATGAAGGCAGGAGGAAGAGGAGGCAAGGTAATAAAAGGAGTCAGAGAAGGAGGAGGAGGAAGATAAAGAGTATCAAGAGAAAGGAAGAAAGCAGGGCAGAAAGGGCAAAAGAAGCAGGAGAAGAAGGGGAAGGAGAATGGAAATTAGAAAGAGGAGGAAGAAGATGGTCAACAGAAAGAGGAGGAAGAAGATGGTCAAGAGAAAGAGGAGGAGGAAGAAGAAAAAGTGGAGTAGCGAGAAGAACAAAACGAGGACGGACAATGGGAAAGGAGGAGGACGGGCAAAGGAAAGAGGAAGGGGAGGAGGAGGAGCGAGAGCGAGCGGAGGCAGAGGCGAGGAGCGCGAGGGAAGGCCGGAATTGGGCTGGGGAGCAGGAGGTTCTTCCGTCATCAAGAAGATTCCTGAGACTAAATTGAAAAGGTTAATCGAAAAGACCTGCGATGGAGCTCGGATGAAATCTAATTTGTTTTTTGTTTTTTCTAGAATAACATATGTCTAGTGCGATGTGTACAGAGGGAGGTTTAATTCATATTGATGAGGTTATGGTAGCAGGGTTGTATTCACTTGGTACAAGTATGAATGATGATTACAATAAGTTTCATATGCAAATGATGTCTTATAAAAAATAGATCAAGGTGCGTGTGTGTGAGCGTGTGTGTGGATATACTTACATCTGGCTATCTGTCAATCTTATCTGCATACATAGGGAGAAAGATAATTATGCATAGATAGACAGACACA